>NC_064811.1:79754863-79766569 GCF_023721935.1 Panthera uncia
AAGAAAGAAAGAAAGAAAGAAAGAAAGAAAGAAAGAAAGAAAGAAAGGAAGGAAGGAAGGAAGAAGGAAGGAAGAAAGAAAAGGGAAAAGAAAAGAAAAGAAAAGAGAAAAGGAAGGGAGGAATTTAGTCTCCAAAATATTCAAGGTTAACATGTGACCATTTCATTGATTCTCATTCAGGACAAAAAGTGGATACTTAAATTATATCTCCTGAGGAGATGCCTTTTAGCTTTTCTGTTGTTAAAATGTTACTAAGTAATATTTACAGAAATGAGAATAATAGGATATCCAAATATTCCTCCACTTTTGGTTTAGAAACCTCAGAGATCTTGAATTTTAGATATATTTCTATTCTTCCATTGAAAATCTAACCTTACAAAGTTGTGCACAAAATCAGAAATAAAACAAAGCCACTTTAGGATATATAACAGTTGGCATTTACTAAGTACTGCAGGCCAGACATTGTGCTAAGCCTTGTGAATTGGGTAAATTATTATAGTTTTGTTTTGTTTTTCATTTTTTAATGTTTTTATTGAAATTCCAGTTAGTTAACATACAGTGTAATATTAGTTTCAGGGGTAGAATTTAGTGATTCAACACTCCCATATGACATCTACTTATCATCACACCAAGTGATGAATTAGGTAAGTTATTATCTCCATTTTATACATGAGAATCCTGAGATTTAGAGAGGTTAACTAACCTGAACCAGATGATAAAAATAGTAAGCCTAGAGCTGGGACTCAAACTCAAGACTATTGATGGCAAAGGCCTCAATTGTGCCAGCTTCATTCCATCACTCCCAGCCCAACTACCACCTCCAACATCACCACCACCACTGACTACTCCTACCACCGTTATCACCACTGGATCACTACTACCATCGCCAAACCATCACCATGACCGCCACCACCCCACCTTTTGCCTCAGTCTGTGTTACTGAAGAAGTCAATTTCCAGAGAACAGTTGGAGTGGTGGTATTTGTGATCAGGATAGGGAGTTAAAATTCAAAATGGACAGGCCAGATATACTGAATCAGAATCTCCCATAGTGGAAAAGTGCATATGGATGCTGTCCCCAGGCAATTCTTACACAAAGTAAAAGGAAAGGACCACTATAATATGCGACAGTGCTTCCATTTCTATGAGCATTACAATTATTAAAATTCGTCAACACACATTTTTAAGGCTGGGAAAAATATAAATAGAAGTGTAAATGAGATAATATTTTAAGCATGGATACAGTTGCTTACCTTTTTATGTTTTGTGACATTTGAAACAGTACACGATGACCTTGTATAATTTTCAAGCAGGAATACAGTATGGAAAACAATTGGTTTATAAGGAATAAATGATTGCCAAAGTACTGATATGTTTCCATAATTTAGGAAAAAGAAAGCAAGACAATATAAACTCACTTTCAAAATTTTGTATTTGCACTTGCAGTTAAGACATGTTAATGAGAGAACACACTTTGACATGGCACAGAAAAAAAAATGTGAACTAATAGATTTTGTTTTCAAGCCTTCCATTCCTTACATTTATTTGCATCATATAACTACATGCCAAACCAAGCATAACCTGGGAATTTTGACACTATCATACTTCAAACAAGGACATTTCAAGTAAAGAAAATTTGGAAAATGATGGCAGGTGTCTACATTTCACTATCCTCTCATTACTCTCCACAGGTCCCCAGATTAGCCATTTGAAACTAATTCATTAATTACTTAATGAATTGTGCACATATGTTCAAAGATACAATGGCAAGATTGTTCACTGTAGAATTTTTTTATGCCAAGAGGAAAAAAAAGTAAGAACAACCTATTTGTCCCTTACTAAAAGAAAACAGTGGTTTATTTGCACAACAGAACGTTATCAGGAATCAAAAGTAATAAACAAAATCTACATCTTTTGACATTTGATACATCTCAAAAAATTTGAGTCAAACAGTCAGCTGCAAATATTTATACATACTCTGAGTCAATTTATGTAAAAAATTAAATATATAAAAGAGCAACATATAATGAATATTTGGGGACTGAATTTAAGAATTAGGAAGAGGGTACCAAGATAAAAAAGTGAGTAAGGCATTCAAAACAGCAGTCAAAACCGAAGTAAAGGAAGAGAGACACAAGATATGTACCATATTCTGGGGATAGACAGTAGTCCTCCATCAGAAACTATCAGGAAATGAGGCTGGAAAGATAGACAGTGGCCACACTGTGAAACATTCTTCCTGCTTGGCAAGGAATTTGGACTTTACCATGTTAGAAATGGAGGACCAGATGGGTATTAGGAGGGCACTTGTGATGAGCACTCAGTGTTATATGTAAGTGATGAATCACTAAATTCTACTCCTGAAACCAATGCTACATTGTATGTTAACTAAGTAGAATTTAAATAAAAACTTGAAGGGCACCTGAGTGACTCAGCCAGTTAAGCATCAACTCTTGATTTCGCCTCAGGTCATGATCTCACATTTTGTGAGATTGAGCCTCATGCTGGGTTCTGTGCTGTTAAGCCTTCTTGGGATTCTCTCTCTCCCTCTCTCTCTGCTCCACACCCTGCTCACATGTGTGTGTGCACGCTCTCTATCTCTCTCACCCTCTTAATGGGAGGGTGAAATGATCAGATCCATGCTTTAGGAAGATAATTGTGACTTTGAAAGATAATCAGTAACTCTCTCTGAGAATAGAAAGAGTGGCATGTATTTCAGAGCAGTTGTGGAAATCAAATTCATAGGCTTACAAATTCACAGAACTGAAGAATGAGAAAGGAAGAAAGGTTAATAGATAACATCAACATTTCTACTTTGAAATAATGGGAGGGATTTGACAGGGGAAGCAGAGTTTGCATTGTCAGAAGATCTTTCAGGAGCTGATCTCAGTAGATGATTAGAAACAAATGTATCCAAAACTCATAGAAAAAAAGGATTCTAACAAATTAAGTGATATAAATTTGAGAATGAAGTTATGGTACCTGAGAAGAAAACAGGATAGGACAGAACTCTGGCAAACATCTGCAGGCTGACATTTATGCAGCAGGCAAAGGAAGAAGAGACATCATGAAGGACAGAAATCAAGAAAGCAAGATTACCTAGGCGAAAGGAAACCGGGAGGATGTCAATTCAGAAAAAAGCGAAGAAAATGTAAGTTTGCCAAATATAGAAGACACTAGCTAAATGTAATTTAAGGATCTTTTCAGACATTTTGATAGCTATATAAGTGGATTTTTGTTAAGAAATATTTCACAAACTCTCATCTAACAAAAATACATACATGTATGTTGATTCATGAATTCTTAACGGTCATCAGGATGCCATAGGTTATGGTCTCATGTGCAATGTATTAAAAGTTAGGACTAATAACGCTTTTTGAAAGATATAATCTTGTAGAATCAGACAAGGGAGTATATTTTGGAGAATAATAAAGAAACCAGAAATGTACTGATAAAATGTAGTTTTAACCTGCATCATCACTGATTTAATTTTCACTGTATCTTTTCCTTTAAAAGCTTAAATCATTATAATGCTGATGCCATCATGAATATTAAAAGAGGTATAGTAAAGCAACTCTACATATGCAGTAGCCAAATTTAATATATAAAAAAATAGATTTATTCCCAATGTGGAGGGCTACTCACCATAGATAAGTGCTATGAAAGTACTTTTTTATTATTGCTATATTCCTAAAAAATTAGAGGGAAACAGATATCCTTTATAATATTAAAAACCAAACCCATCCGCCCCCCAAAAAAACTTCATTAAATTGTTGGTAACATTTTTGATGAATAACAAAGTTCTAATCTTAAGGATCCTTCATTTTAGAGCATTTTTAACATGTATTTATTAAAAGCATACATATGTTCCACCTCTGTGGTTTTTTACAGTGATTTTCTCAACAAATTCCCAGATGGACAATATTGATTAATTAATAACTAATTATAAAATAAACCTAAATATATAATTAAAATCAAATATGTTTCCCAGCAGTTCCTGAAAGATTCAGTATTTTTCAAACAAATATTAAAAAGGAATCAAAGTGGTTAGTCATGATTTGTACATGGTTGTTTTGTTCAAGTATTTAATTTAAATAATTCATTCGAATGATCCATATAATGTAGTATTTCTTGAAACAGAACTTTTAAGCTCTTTCTTAATTTAAATAGTGCAACTAGAGAAAGCATGCAAGTAAAACAATGAGCTTTAGATCACAGCGCTTTCTTCTGCAGCAGATTAAGAGCTCACATTATGCTATTTTCTCTTACTCTGATAAATTTATTCTTGACCTTGCCTATTATTACATAAGAAACCACTGCTGAGAATTGCAGTTAACACAGCTATGAAACTTTAATATCATCTTCCCCTGTTACAAGTGGTGTGATTTTCTGTCATTACCGAGATAGCTTAGATTGAGATATAAAGGCAGATGCACTGACACATTAGATAACCATATACTGTTTAAAGGACACAGAAGTAGTTTCAAAGGAGGGGAAAGAAGCTTCACAACAGGTCCCATGTCATGCCATCAATTATAGACCTGTCACACTAATGACTAAGGAAATGCAGGGAGCAGTGACAATGGGAACATTCATCTTGTTCTTCCCTGGAAAAGGTGCACCTGTATCCCACTGCACTCTGTCTTCTGCTACCTCCTGCCTTCCTGACTTTTGTTCTCCATGACAGTGAATGTGGTCGTAACAGTGCAGCCTATCTATCATCCTTTCTTCCTGAAAGGCACCTTGACTGCAGTTAATGACTGTAATAAGACCAAACAATAGACACCATACCCCCAAGCTCTTATATTCAGCTGCTCTGAAAATGGGCTCAATTGAGACGAAAAACAATCAAAATGATTGCACTGGAAAGGCAAATATTTCTATATCATCTCACTTAATTTGCTCCTCTAGTTGATGGCATATGTCTCTACCAATATTTAGACAGGAAGCGTGACTAAAAAGTAACAAAATTGAATTTGTTGTGTGGATTATGCAAACAGCGGTATATGGTAAACACATACTCTATATACTTAGAAATTTAGATACGTGGGCTTTATATTTATCAGTAGCACTTTTTATTTTGAGGTGCATGTTACCAGTGCTTCCCAATATTAAAGCAATCATGTTTGTAAACAAAGAAAACAATGTGAAAAAGATTCTTTATAACATGGGAAAAGAAAAACTCTCTCCAACAGTTACTGCTGCTGCTCGTACTGCCTCCACTATCATTGCCACTTCTATAGCCATGTGCCAGGTGCTGGAAGGTACTTTAAATTATTTTAATTGCCACAGAAAACAGTAGGTTACTGTTATCTCCACATTACAGAGTAAGAACCTAAAACTCAAAGAAGTTAAATTCTTTGCACAACTAGTAATTCTAAAGTCTTCTCTTTGCATCAGTATTATGAACACTAGGGTATATAAACATTAATACAACCTGTTGCTAACAAGTAAGAACGTTATAGTAAAAGGGAGTAAGCAATATAAAGTATGTCCACAAATAGCTCTGACACTATGATAATTTAATGAAATAATTTAATGAAAGTTTCAAGAGGGGTACAAAGATTTACAGAGTCAAAGGAAAGGAATTTTAGTGGTGGATCTCATGAGAACATAGCTTTTCTGTTGGAGGTCAGTATGCACTTACACCAACTGGAGCGTGAAGAGAGTTCTCTTCATTAGTCACACATAATGGTGTGTGTAAGACACCAAAAAGCTGTAAAATTCATGTTAAAATCCATTGGTGGGGGTGGTGCTTGTTAATAGGGTTCTAGGTGCTGGTGTTTGAATCCAGGAAATCACTGCCTTTTTGAACTTCCCTATTACCTCTATATTTGCAGCAGTTCCTGAACGTGAACCTGAGCAAAACCCTACACTGTGTACAAATACATCCTAATGTCTGAGAAAAACTCACACTTGTGATGCTTTTCAGAAATGAGTGGATTAGAGGTTTATTGTAAGTAAGCCTGCAGGGGGAAAAAACCAATCCTGAATGCATTCTGTCTCACAAGCAAACTCAAGTCATTTACATAAGAAAGTTCTAGGAAAAAAAGTCAGTGAGTTCACAGTTGATATGACAAGTGTGCTTGGGTAAAGTCAGCTTCCAATGAACAATAGAATTTACAATTTTAAATAAAAAGGCAGGTATTTCAGCATAAACATTTTAACATGTAGTCTTCTATAATGAATATTTATAGCTTCACGGTCATAAGTCAACAGCCCTTGGGACTTTAGAAATAAATGATTCACAGTTACTGGAAAGGTTTTTGGCCTCCATAGCCAGTAGATTTAAAGAAAAATTCAAATTTATGGTAACTAGAAAAAATAAATATATACTTAATTTCAATATTTTAGTAACTGATATATAAATATTCACTAATCTTTTCTTTGTCTAAACAGATGTAATGACTTGCTCAGGGTTCGTCTTAAAGTACCCAGAGTCTCCCATTCTTTCAAGAGTCTTCATTAAACTGTCAACTAAGACTTATAGCCTCTGGTTTCAGTTATATTTTCTGCCAGAATTAAATTAAAGAATATGAGGCTTTATATTGTTTTCCTTCCACATTAACAGGGTCCCATAACTATAATGAAAATAATTAAAATGCAGAAACATACATGATTTTTCTATCATATTCTATCTCTTTACTATAGTGTATAAAACATTTCTGGCATGTTGTTTTATATATATATACATATATATATATATACATATATATATATATATATATATATATACACACACACACACACACACACACATACATATATGTAAGTGTATATTTTTTGTAATTGATTTATCATCTGATTGAAATTCTCATTTTGTATTTGAAATTTAAATTTGATTGGAAAGATGATTTAGTTCATCATAAATTAAAAATGTCCAGCAGTTTATCACAAATTTACTCAAAAAGTCTATCAGGGTCTAACATTGGCCCACAGGGTTTAGCATATATATATTTATATATATTGTAATATTTCTGTCTGAAGTTTCTGTTAATTGAGTTAACCTTGCACTCATGATCTCTCCCTTCCCTGATCTTCTCTAATGCTCATCATAATGCTTCTTTTTTTCTTTAATGTTAACTAGTCTTTGCTAGAAAAGGCCTCATCCCGCTAACCAGACTGTAAGTTCTTTGTGGGCAAAAGTTCCTTACTTTTTCATATCCCTAGTTGTAGACAGTAATAGGTCATTCACATAACAGATTCATGAAATGTTATTTTTAAGAAATGATGATAATGAAAAAAAGAGAAAGAGGAGCAGAAGGGAGGGGCAGAAGCAGAAATTTAAGAAATGTATTATTGGGATTTGAAAATTCAAAATGATTCATAATATTTAGAAGGTGAGAAAGTAGGATTCTAGCTGGTTATTTTGGAGAGCTGGTATAATTAATATAGCAGCAAATTGGTCAAAATAGCTCAACTGCTAAAGCAGTAGCTTTTTTACTTGGATATATTTATTCCACGTACAATTTTCTGGACCCAAACTTAGATTTTCAAACTTTAAACAGAGTAGCATAATGAAAGGGATGGTGCTGAATCCTCTGCAATTAATCCCTTAAACTATCCAGAGTTCTAGAATGAGTGAACACTCAATTTCCCCTAACTCCAAATGATCATTTCTGTCCCTTTAACACAGTCTGCCTTAAAGTGAAAAGCACCACGTTGTTATTAATGCCATTGTTGCCAGTTTTGGAGAGATTAACCGAATAGGTATTCATTCACTCTCATGTTTAAAACACATTTTTCCAATAATTTTAATCTAAATTCTGAAATTAAAATGTTACATAAAACAAAATTATCAGTATATTAATAGTAATTAATACACTTAGGGAAAATAGCACAAAACAGAAGAGATTTTAGCTTTACTCTCAGCACTGGCACTAAACATTACAATCTAAGGTAAAGTCACTCAATCTCTTTGACCTCAACTGCTCCAACTATATATTGATAGCAATCAAGTATACATTCTCCAAGGTCTATGAAATCTATGTTTATGATTTTATGAATTAATTATATTTACAAGCCCAGGAGCAACTTGGCAAACATTCAAGATCTGCCACCTTTATAAAAGTTCTAGGTCTTCACTGATCCGATACAGTCAAACAAAAGTTTAAAACTCTACACTCTTGGTCATTAGGAAAGAGATACACGTTATGGTGGGCCTCTTTGTTTTGTTTTTTGTTTTTTTTTCAATATATGAAGTTTATTGTCAAATTGGTTTCCATACAACACCTAGTGCTCATCCCAAATGGTGCCCTCCTCAATACCCATCACCCACCCTCCTCTCCCTCCCACCTCCCATCAACCCTCAGTTTGTTTTCAGTTTTTAAGAGTCTCTTATACTTTGGCTTTCTTCCACTCTAACCTCTTTTTTTTTTCCTTCCCCTCCCCCATGGGTTTCTGTTATGTTTCTCAGGATCCACATAAGAGTGAAACCATATGGTATCTGTCTTTCTCTGTATGGCTTATTTCACTTAGCATCACACTCTCCAGTTCCATCCATGTTGCTACAAAGGGCCATATTTCATTCTTTCTCATTGCCACATAGTACTCCATTGTGTATATAAACCACAATTTCTTTATCCATTCATCAGTTGATGGACATTTAGGCTCTTTCCATAATTTGGCTATTGTTGAGAGTGCTGCTATAAACATTGGGGTACAAGTGCCCCTATGCATCAGTACTCCTGTATCCCTTGGGTAAATTCCTAGCAGTGCTATTGCTGGGTCATAGGGTAGGTCTATTTTTAATTTTTTGAGGAACCTCCACACTGTTTTCCAGAGTGGCTGCACCAATTTGCATTCATGGTGGGCCTCTTTGGACTTTGGAGCAACATATGTTACATTTGAATGTGCTTCCCTACATGGCTTATAAAGCTCTATCTCCTTGAGTTTGTTACAAATAAGGGAAGGCTCTCCAGCTGATGCCACAGTAGGATTTTCTTCTTTGTTTTGTTTGTTTATATTTGAGTAGGATATAGATAGATAGATAGATAGATCTACAGTTTCCTTCTAAGTACCCCTCTTATATCTTCTTTGTATTATAGAGGCTGCAAACTTCTCAGAATTCTTTACAGTGGGATTCTGGATACAGATTGGGTCCTAGCAATTAAAAGTACACATGTGACATGGTAGGTATACTCAAGTGGAAGCCATTATTTTATCCTTAGCTCTGCTGGAAAACGCAGTTAATATATGAAGTTTTCTGCTGCAATATTCCAATTCATACAATTCCATGTGTCAAGTGGCAGTTATGGAGTTAGTGCAGTTTACCTACCAGCATTACAGATTCCAGTCATTAGTTTTATGGATATAGAAAGAAATGTAGGGCAGCAGTCTCAGCTCCTCTGGTGGAATGCACCATGGTCTTCTGCAATTATTTCTGGAAGCCCAGATTGGAGTTTACTCCACCAACTTTTCCAACAACATTACAAGCACCTTATTTTCTGTATCAATTTTTTTTTTTTGACAAAACAAATTGATTCCCTTTTCTACAACTGAACTGGTATGATACACCAACACTTTAATGCTAATACTAATAATATATAGCACAGAGACAAAGGAAGGAAGTAAAGAGGAGAAGGAGGGAGGGGGGGAAGTGGAAGGGAGACAGAATACATTAGCTTAAAACGCAGTCAAACCCCAGTCCTGATTTCAGCACTGCCACTAGCTCATTAGTGTGACCTCACACTTTCCAGACCTTAGTGCCTCAACTATAAAATGACAGCACTGAAAGATTTATTCTCAAAAGGTTTCTGCAAATTCTAAAATTCTATGCCTGATAAATTAATTAAAGTTAAATCAATTGCTGTGTTGCCACAAGGATCTTGAATCCTAAAGCAAATGACTTGCTTCCATTATAACCAGAATAGACAAGAAACTGCATTTTTTAACTCTCTGATGATTTCTGTCATATCTTAGTAGTTTCATCAGAAAGCAGGAACAGTCAGTGCTACTTTGAATAGAGATAATTACTCCTATGAACAACTTTCTGAATGTGATAGCTATTTCAATTTAAATCCTTAACAAATTTAGATTAGTTTTCCAGTTCTTTTTCAAAATTAAAAGTATGAGTTAAATTATTTTTCTAGAAGTCAATTACTGAAGCATTTTAGTCAATAGGAATATGTCCTAAAGCAATACTCCTAACAGACATTCAGGCACTATCTGCTCATAAACTATAAAATGCACTCTGCAACTGAAGATTGTTACCTACTTAGTGAAAATGCTTTAAAGAAACACTAAAATGGTTTGATGTATTGAAGAGTTGTAGTATGACATGGCATTTACTGGTTTTTAATAACTTTCCCGTTTTCTTAGCAGATGATGCAGAACCAATTGTAGCTATTATAACAATTTAATTATGAAAAAAACAAATGATGACTAGATTGTAATAGCCTGACCAATTTGCTATAGTTTACAAAGCCAGATTTAACAGTTGTCTTTAACATTTTTAAATGTGTACCAATAGTCTTCAAAAGACAGTGTGGCAGAGGCCGCTAATGGGTTTTAACATCCCAATGTTTAGCTGGGTCCCTCACTGCAGGACGAAGCCATGTATCTGTAAGTACTGGCTATTAACCAAGTAAAGAGAATTGCTATCTGATTACAAAAAGTAACTTTTGTGGCAAATGTGGGGATATTTCCTTCAAAACTTTTCTCTTCCCTCCAGTATGTGGAACTTGGATGTGGTATCTGGAATGATTGTCTCAAACCAGAGGGTAAAGACCACATGGCCAGGGGTTGCTAAGGGTAAGTTGGTTGCAGTTCATGTTCCTGTCAACCTCATGGAGCCTCTATATGAGATCC
Source organism: Panthera uncia (assembly GCF_023721935.1). Taxonomy (NCBI): domain Eukaryota; kingdom Metazoa; phylum Chordata; class Mammalia; order Carnivora; family Felidae; genus Panthera; species Panthera uncia. Next base: position 79,765,672 of record NC_064811.1, read on the forward strand.
AGACTGCCTATTTCTTACATGAGAGAGGAAGAAATTTCTATCATCATTTTGAGTTTTCTTTTATAGGCAGCTGAACCTACTCCTAACCAACATCAGTATTTTTAAGATTAGGAGGTTGTTTTAGTTCTCATTAAAATTATACCCACAGATTTCTTAAAGAATCATGAAATATCAACATATATGCCATTAGATATTGTTTCTTGGAAAAACTATATAACTGCTTCTTTAAATTTTTTGTGGGTATTATGATTTATGTGCAGATATACTGAAAGAAAAAAAAGGAAATGGAAATGCAAGATATTGCAGTAAGTATATACCTCAACAAAAATATCCAAAGTTCATTTTAATTACATATTTTAACATCTAGTTTGGGCCTCATACTTAAAATGAATTACTTTTTTTCAATTTTCTAACTGGAACCACTATTAAATCATGCCAGTAATAAACATATAGAGCTAATGACTGTACATTACAGATTCCTCTGCTAACCTACAGATGAGAAAACTAAATAAAGATCCCCTAAAGAGGATTAAAGTCAACACACAAACATTTTGAAAAAGATTTTTTAATGTTTGTTTATTTTTGAGAGACATAGAGAGAGAGAACACAAGCAGGGGAGGGGCAGAGAGAGAGGGAGACACAGAATCTGAAGCAGGCTCCAGGCTCTGAACTGTCAGCACAGAGCCCGAGGTGGGGCTCAAACTCACAAACTGTGAGATCATGACCTGAGCCACAGTTGGACTCTTAACCGATTGAACGCCCTGGCACAAAAACATTTTGAAATGATCTATCTATACGCAAGTGAAAAAGAATTCAAACTAAATTATCTATTAACCAATTAGGTCATATATATATATATATATATATATATATACGTATATATATATATATATATATA
>NC_064811.1:79771569-79866068 GCF_023721935.1 Panthera uncia
CTCTGCCCCTCTCCCACTGGTGCTCTGTCTCTCTCTCTCTCTCTCTCTCACAAAAATAACCAAACATTAAAAAAAATTAACTTAAATTTTTTTTAATTTTTTAAGAATTTTAAAAGTAATGAAATGGGCAAAAGATCTGAACAGACACTTCACCAAAGAATAGATAGATAGAAAATAAGCATATGAAAAGATACTCAAAATCATGTCATTAGGAAATTGCAAATTCAAACAACAATCAGATATCACTACACACGTGGTTAAAATTCAAAACACTGACAACACCAAATGTTAATGAGAATGTGGAGTAACAGGAATTCATCCATTGCTGGTGGGAATGAAAAATAATACAGTCACTTTAGAAGTCAATCTAGCAGTTTCTTACAAAGTTAAATATAGTCTTGCTTTATGATCCAGCAATCATACTTCTATTTACCCAAATGAGTTGAAACTCTTGCCCACCCAAAACCTACACAAATGTTTTTAACACCTTTATTCATACCTGCCCAAAAAAGCCAAAAAAAAAAGTACCCAAAATATCCATTAATAGGTGAATGAACATACTGTGGAATAACCATACAATAAATATGAAGTACTATTCAGCAATTAAAAGAAATGAGTTATCAAGCTATGAGAAGAAATGGTGGAATCTAAGATGCATATTACTAAGTGAAATAAGCCAGTCTGAAAAGCTACATGTTGTGTGACTCTATATGACATTCTCAAAAAGGCAAAACTATAAAAACAGTAAAAAGATCAATGATTGCCAGGGAATCAAAGGAAGACAGGGAAGGATGAACAGGTGAAGCACAGGGATTTTATAAGGAAGTAAAACTATTCTGCATAATATCGTAATGGTGGCACAGGCCATTACACATTTGTAAAAACCCATAGACCTGTACAATACAGAACACTGATGTAAACTATGGACGTTAGTTAATGTTAATTAATAATAATGTATCAGTATTGGTTCATCAGTTATAACATATGTACTACACCTGAAAGATATCCATAACAGCAAAAACTACGTAGGATGGGGGGAGGATCTGTGGGAACTCTGTAACTTCAACACAATGTTCTGTACCTACACCTGCTCTAAAAAAATAAAATCAATTTTGTTTTAAAGAAGACAAAGAACAAAGCTCAGGATGATATAGTGCATAACATACAAAACTTAAAATAGTATTAGCTCAAACCATAAGAAATTGCCAATATTTAACCATTGGTGACTTACAAAATTTGTAATTTTATATGGTTCAACCTGAATGGTAGATGAGTTCAGATAGTGAGAATTGTTTGAGAAAAAGAATGGAAGAAAAAAGCCTGCATTTCAAGTAACAGTAAGCAGTATGCAAGCACTCCTTACAAAATAAAAGTCCATCGAGTGCTCTCATACCATGAATAAAGTGCTTCGTCCGAAAATTGTTAATACTGGATTATTTCAAGTTTTCTTCTCCTTGTAATATTTGTGCATCCTCAAAAATGATCTTCTTTCTTCAGCTCTGTGCTGACAATGAAGGACCTACTTGGGATTCTCACTCTGTCCCTCCCCTGCTTGCTCTCTTTCTCTCTCAAAAAATAAACTAAAAAAGAAAAGAAAAGAAAAGAAGTTCTTGGGCATAGCTGCGCTTGTAAACCTAATCTTATGATGATGTGGCTTAGTTATTTCATTAGGAAAACCTTGATGTCAGTACTTTTAAATTGCTTTTATTTTTCATTCTTCTTTAGGCTTAATCTGTTCCCCAGAGCAAAATCTTAACATTTTCCTTCCTAGAAGTTAGACTCCTGGATGCCAACTAAGAAGTAAGCTGGGGGAAGGATGGTAGTCTGGAGATGCAGTAAATAGTCACTTGCTCCCACCCCCTTTTTTGTATATACTCTTCCACTTTTACTTTTGGTGTTGAATCTACTGGTTGGCAAAAATAGTTTTATTTATTTGATGATTTTTAAATTGTGATTTTAAATCAGTTTTTAGTTAACTAAGGATCTTTTTTCTCGATTTGATGAAACACATCAGAGTGGTAAATGCATTACACTTAGTTTTATAAGTTGATATTTACTTTTCCTCTAAAATTATTTTATGTAAATAATTTTCCAAATGGAAATTTCCATTTTCTCTCAAATTACATGCTTAGCATTTTACTGTGGTTTCTAATTTAAGTCCAGAATAAAGAAAACAAATGAAAGCATATACACAAAATCTTAAGACCCTAGCCTTTTCCTTCTGCCTGCCTCTATGGAATGAGAGAAGGATTTGGGGATAAAACTCCTTCTTAAAAATATCAGTAATGACAAAGTCAGAATTAATAAGGTATCTTTTGAATGATGAATATTAGCTAAACTTATTGTGGTAATGACTTCACAATATATGTAAATCAAACCATCCTGTTGTACACCCTAAACTTATACCCTGCACTGATGTATGTCAATTATTTCTCAACAAAATAGGAGGGGATTTTTTAAATATCTTATAGCATGTGTTCATCACACACACATACACACACAAATCTGGCATATGTTCTGAAGTTATTTTTTAGTAAATCACTGCCTTCTTAGTTATATGCTTGTATTTTTTAATCCTCTAATTCAATTGTGAACACCTAAACACTAATCTACTCACATATCCTTCGTAATGCCTAGCTTAATTCTTTACATGCTATAGATGTTCAATGAAAGAATAAAGTTAGAGACCATATTAAAGAACTAAATGAGGTAATGTTTCAGGACCCTTCAAATCCCGGATTCTATGATCTAAAAGCAATCTTCATATGATATGTATAAAACCATAAGGTTGTTCAAGTTAGCAGTCTACTACTTCTTGGTTTAACTTTTAATCTTTTATTCAAATATTAGGATATAATTTGGACAAATATTCATTTAAGAGCCAAATGAAGACAAATTTTAATAAATTTCTAAATGTTAGTTTAGCAAGTTATGATAACTATGAACTTTGAAAATCTGCTTGCTTATCTGCTACTTATACCAAATTATTGAGAAGGATATATAAAATATAATTGGAATTATAAATAGTCATCAAAGATCTTAAATATAATTAAGTTCAATTAGAACAAGTGCACATTAAGAAAATACATGTATAAATAGAAAAATACTAAATCTCTAAAATAAAACCATTCAGTATTTCTTGAAAATGCTAAGTTTTTAATAAGACAAAATAAGATCTTATGTATGTCTAACAGGTATCAGATTATTTTAAAAAGCAGGCCACATATGTCCCTGATCTTCAGCAGTCAATTGAAATTATTAAATATATGGAAATTAAGGTAGTAATATTCTTATAGATTAGTGAAAATAATAAGGATGTAATATTACAGGATAAGTTAGAACCACATTTACTAATTTAACAAATAATAATTAAGTATTTATTATACACCAGGAAAGCTACTCTAAGATCTTTCATTTACTTAGGACAGAGATCAGAAATAATATACATAGATTTCTAGAGACTGATGAAAAGGAAATCAATCTTATCAACTCATCTATTTTCTGCTACAGAAATAAAATGTTATTTTATTTCTTAAAAAAAATGTTTATTTAACTTTGAGAAAGAGAAAGCAAGAGAATACAAGCAGGGAAGGAGCAGAGTGAGGGGCGGACAGAGGATGCAAAGCGGGTTCCATACTGACAGTACAGAGCCTGGTGTGGGGCTCAAACTTGCCAACTGTAAGACCATAACCGGAGCCAAAATCTGATGCTTAACCAACTGAGCCACCCAGGTGCCCCATAAAACATGATTTTAAAGCTTGGCTGCTTATTCATCCAGCACTGAACACTATACTCACAAAAGGAGCTAAATATGCTCCCCAATGTTGATTTTACTTTTCCTAGTTGACCTTTTGGCCACCACAAAGGAAATAATACAAGATTGAGAGCTAAGCATCTGAGAATTTAAAATAAATGACATGACACTTTTGTATTCATAGAAGTTACGTGCCTATCTTCTTATCATCAAGAAACTGATAAATATTTTGAGCAAATATAAAGCAGTATGTGTCAGACAGAAAAAGATGCTATTTAAAACTGTCAGTTACATATGAATATAAATATATGTTTATTACTACAAGGGGAAAGTGTTGCAATAATTGAAGGTGCTAGTGATACTTGTTATTTTGTGTACAAAAACAATTCATAACTTTCAAACAGAAAAGTGAATAGTTTATATGAATCATAAACAGTGCATCTGTTAGAAAAGTTTAGGAATACTTTTTTTATTTTTTAGAACAAAAAATGAAAATATAATAATACATGGCATAATTACAGACATTAAATCATAACATAATTTAATTGTAGAAATATATGGAACAAGAGTATTTATAATATTAATCAAAGTTACCTTTAAGAACTGTGTTTAGTTTATAACCATTTAATTCCATTTAAGGCACAAGTCTCTCAGGAAGTCTTACTTAGGAATTCTTCAGTTTTCATGAAAATAAATTAAAAAGAGAATTTGTATTGTCAATTTCAATGCCTTAAAATTTCACATGGAGAAAAAACTCCAAAATTATGTATGTCTTCTTTCTCCTTAATTTTTTTTATTTTGCATAAAATAATACCCACAAGAAATTTCCAATTTTTCTGTTGTCTTATAATTAGGAATATTTTCTCTACAATCTTCACTAACATTTCAGGATATGAGGGAGCTTAAAACTAATTTTACACTTCAAGGATATTTAAATCTATAAAGCAGTTACTGAAGCAATATATTGAATAGCATTTTTAAATATTTTTTTAATGTTTATTTATTTTTGAGAGAGAGAGAGACAGAGACAGAATGCGAGTGGGTTAGGGGCAGAGAGAGAGGAAGACACAGAATCCGAAGCAGGCTCCAGGCTGCGAGCTGTCAGCAAAGAGCCCAATGCAGGGCTCGAACCCACAAGCTGTGAGATCATGACCTGAGCCGAAGTCAGACGCTCAGCTGACTGAGCCACTCAGCTGCCCCTTGAATAGCATTTTTAAAATATAGCTTACAATATTAAAGAATACAAAAATAGCACTTTATTTTTACAAGGTCAATACTATCATCACCTTTTTCCCTAGTAAATTAGAGTTATTGATTTTTTTTTTTTACATTTTACAGACAACAGCTACTCAGAAATATATTTCAGACTCATGGTAATTAAGTTTGAGCTACCACATCAGATCTCATTATAAAGGAATTAATGTTTTCCAGGACAAAAAATGGACTATTTTGCAAGATTTTAAGACCAATGATAGAGGAAGTAGCCACAAGGTGTTCTATTCTAGTCCTCATGGCAAAAATATGAATCTATTTGGGCAAGTCAGAACTATATATGATGCATCAAAAGTAGTCCATAGGTGGTCCTATTTATATAAAATTCAAAGAGAATTCTTGATTCCTGATGTGTAATTAGAATACAAATTAATAGGAATGGTTTGTTTGAAGGTCCAACATTTTTATTCTATGTGAGGAAACCAATCATTTCATGTATCCCTCCATAAAATACCTGGTGAGCAGAAAACCCACAGTGAGGTAGGAGTGAGTTTAGGGTACCCCAACTTGTTTAAGCAACCCTGGATAAACAGGTGGCATTAGTTCATACATGTGGCTATTAATTTATATGATTCATTTAATATTTCTTTCTTCCAACTTCTTCTAGAACTAAGGAAAAAAGGTGCTAAGAAGGAAGAAGAAACATCAAGGAAAATAATGTAACTTGGGACTCTGAAAACTGTGAATAAAAGATATATATTTTTGTAGTCATACCCTCTGTTTTTCAAGAGTAGAACTACTGAACAAGAGCATAAACAGGTCAATATCAATTGCCTCAGGAATGACTAGGTCAACATCAATGACAGAATGAGTGAAGATAAGACATTACTGCACCAAGTGCCAATACCCACTCAGACTGTAATTAGTGCAACAAGGCCAAGGAAAGGAACACACTGAGCCTTGAGGGGCATCATCCTTGGAACTGAGTGATATCAGGAGAAAAAGAGGGCCAGAGGGTGTATACTTTGGCATTTGACAGTAAATTTTTTGACTGTCAAAGAGATCATGAGACTTTTTCTTTCTTGAAGAAGAAAACAGTTGATATTTCTAATGATTTTATTGTTGAGAATTCAAAGTCTGCTTTCCATATTAATTTACTGATTCTCCTCTAACAATGATTCTAATCTGTAACTAAACCTCAACTTAAAAACAAGACGCTATGGCTGGTAAACTAAAGTTTATATTTTATGAAAATATGGAAATAAAAATATGATTTATTATGATAACCAGAAATAAAAGTTTGGTAACTATTTATAAAATATCCTTTCCTTGGTTATAAACATGGTTAATTATCAAGAAGTTAAAGTTGAAATAGTACATTGAACAAATAATAAAACTTCTACGTTGCAGTCAGAAAAACAGAATAGAAAAATACATAACTTTCATTTTGGCAAGATTTTTTCCTGCCTTTATATATCAAACTTAAATTATGTCTCAGGCAAAAGTACTTTTTGGTAATAAAAAATAGTGATGGCTTAGATAATTTTTAGCATATTGAAACACACCAAAAAATAACACTATTTCAAGTTAAAAATAGGTTACATGCATATGAAAGTGGTTTCTTTCCACTCTATTTTTTATATTGTTATGTTCACATCATCACCAAATGCCATTGTGAAAATCCTATATTTCACTCGTCTTTTTACCCATAGTACTCAAATGTCTATGTAAAATATCACATGTAATTTTCCTGGTTTTAAAAACATTTTACATAGGTAATTCTATAAGTAATTTCTGTGTTAAATAAAATTTGCATACACAGGAAAGAAATGACTTAGTACCTAAGAGGTTTGCAGCCATGGCGATTAGTAAAGCCAGAGCTTGATTCTTTTCTTCACAATATCACCCTAGAGGGGATAGAAACTGTGATTCTCTGCTCTTTAGCCAAATTATAGATAGCTAAAGGTATTCTTTTGTTAAAAAAGTGATTCTTAAACGTTTTTTTATTTTTGGTGGGGATGGAGGGAAGTTAGTTTACTTTGAAAGTATTATGGAAACTATCCACAGAAAAATACACAAATGTAAGAGCGCACAATATTTTGCTTCATTTAAAGGCATTATGGATGGGGCACCTGGGTGGCTCAGTGGGTTAAGTGTACGACTTTGGCTGAGGTCATGATCTCACAGTTTGTGAGTTCGAGCCCTGCATCGGGCTCCATGCTGACAGCTCAGAGCCTGGTGCCTGCTTCAGATTCTGTGTCTCCCTCTCTCTCTGCTCCTCCCCCACTCATGCTGTCTCTCTGTCTCTCTCTCACTCAAAAATAAATAAACATTAAAAAAAAATTTTAATAAATAAAAATAAAGGGATTATGAACTCCATGAAAATGATTCATAGTATATAATCACCCAGACAATTTTTATAGGTTGAAACCAGTCCTTAAAGTCCAAAGATTTATCTTTATTCCAATACAATAACTAGTAACATAATTAACCTGGAATTCTATCAAGATATAATAGAGCAGACCATACCTCTGACAGGCATCTCAAGGCCTAATATGATAAACTTAAAATAGATTTTCCAGGAAAGACCTTAACAAGTCTCTCCAAACTTACTAACTTAGGAAGTTCCAAGGACTATCAAGAGTTCTGTAAGCAGAAATGAAAGGAGAAAATTAAACAAAGGATGTGGTCCATGGAGAATCAGAGAATTTTGTTGGGAATGGAAGATGACAGGTAGCTTTTCAGCATTCATTTTGAGGTTTTAAATAATGTGCCATGACCTTTAGAATTGAAGTGCAAACTGACTTCTAAAAGCAAAAAATTCAAAACACATTTCCAAAGGGTATAAAATACTGTCCTACAAATTTTGAAACTAAAGTATAAAAGTGGGTTTTTAAAAGCAGAAGTTTAAAATAAATATAATTTATAACTATAAACAAACATTTTCTACAAAGACAATATGAGCATTTGGAAATAAATTTAGGAACTAACTTCATCCAAAAACTATATAATTTACTCAACTCTCACCATCCTTTATTAGTAATATATTCATAAACAAAGGGAAAAATAATATTTTTGAAGTATTAAAAAATTTAAAATGGGTTTTGCTTAATTTATATTAATATATGATGGTATACCTCTACTCAGAATCTTAGTGTCTACAGAATCTTTAGTATCTACCTGTAGTTAAGAGTAGAAAACAAAAACTCTGTGTTTTATATAATATACTTTGTAATCTAACATTGTCTACATGTCTAATGTCATACCATCTATTTTATGTTATAGCAGAACTGACTCAATAAAAGCTTTCCAAGGATATTTTATTCTCCAGTGTCTCTTGGAGTCTGCATATATTGCAAGGATTGTCCAAGTAGAAAATTCCTATTATTCTCATATTTCATATAAAATGCTGTCTGAAGATTTGCCTGACTCATTTGGTTGACTTAGAGATTTCTTACCCCACATTTTTGTATCTTTTACTTATTTTCAATAAAAAAAATATTTTATTGTAATTAAAATAGTTATATATTTTTCTCCTTTCAAGATTGCTAGGTATTTGGGAACAAAGATTTTTTTTTTAACTTTTGTATTCTCAGAGCCTACACCATACTGAGTTCATTTTTGCAAACTAAGTATAAATGAGTATAACCACAAAATGAGAGTAATATAACAATAACTACAATTTATGGATCCAGCTGTTTGTCAAGTACTGCAAAAAAAAAGAAAATCAAAACATTTTTTGGCACATTTTTTACTGTATTTGTAGCAGATTTTTTAGCCTTCTATCTGAGTTATTAAATGGCTGAAGTGAGATTTAAATTTTTTTAATGTTTATTTATTTTTGAGAGAGAATGAAAGAGCACTAGCAGGGGAGAGGCAGAGAGAGAGGAAGACACAGAATGTGAAGCAGGCTCCAGGCTCTGAGATGTCAGCACAGAGCCAGATGTGGAGCTCAAACCCACAAACCATGAGATCATGACCTGATCATTACCCTCAGCTTAACCAACTGAACCACCCAGGTGCCCCTAAAGTAAGATTTAGAACAAGTTTCCTCTTAACGCAATTAACCTACCTTTTCTCTACAACTGTGACTTTAAATTTTCTTAAATTCAGACAGTAGAAGGAACTCTTTCTCTATTGTAAATTTATACAAATATATAATATATGGAGCATAGAAAATGGAGTTACTCCAATTGAAGCAGATAATGGAGATCTAGACACTTATATATTAGGAATCCTTTTATCTGTTGTAAGTGGCCCTTTGGAATGAATATAGAAACTCTAATGCTCTAGAAAATTTGTTTTCAACATTTCTGATCTTATACTACCTACTCCATTTTACTTACTATAAAGATTATGTATAGGCAATTTTCAATATTAAAAAAAAATCTGTATTGCAGTACTTAAGCATTTCTTCTCAATTTTCTTCTATAATATCTACAAAGTCCCACCAAAACTTGAGAAATTTCTGATAACAATAAAAGCCTCATTTGTTAGAATCTGAGAAAAAAATATACTACTATCAAGTTGAATGGAGCTCATCTGAGACTAACAATTGATATCTAACATATATTTTTTCAAGTAATAATGAACAAAATCCAGTGACTTGGAGATATTTATCTTTCCTCAAATTTCATTTCTTCTTGCTCAGCTTATGATTATAAGACTCAAATGGCAAATTTCTGAATCTCCCTTCCAATGTACTTATCCTCCTTTTGAAAAATCCAGAGAACTGCTCTTCTTTATTACATTAGTAAATGAAAACAAACAGACACTAAAATATAAAAAGCCTAGGAGCTACTGAAAACAAAGACAGCTTTTAATCTAGAACACAACTAGTTGCCTCTCTTCCAAGCTCAGTGCAGAGCAAACAGGCTAAAAACCTCAGATCCCAATTTATCACTGAGGAAGGAAAGAGTTAGACCAAACATCTAATGATTCAACTTCTCTGGGGGCTGCCTGAGGAACTTTTATCTGCCTCATTTATCTATGAGCACTGATAGGATCCAGAATACTCTAGATGTTTGCAGGCTGCTAAGAAAAAGGAAGCAGGTTGAACCAGGACAGAGGTTTAATTAAGAGGTTCAGAATCTCTGGTTGCATTTATTGGTGAGAGTCTTCTCCTGTATGAGGCTAGGCATGAGGACTAGGAGAGATGGCTGTTTTGTTTAACGTACAGACACCAAAATAGAAAATCAAGGAAAATGAAGAAACAGAGAAACATGTTCTAAGCAAAGGAACAAGTCTCCAGAAACTGACCCTAATTAAAGAGAGATATATGATTTACCTTTCACACTATTCAAAATAACCAACATAAAGATGATCATCAAGGTTGAAACAATGCATGAACAAAGTGAAAATTTCAACAAAGAGAAAATATTAAAAATCACCAAACAGAAATCAAAAGGCTCAAGGTACAATTGAACTGAAAAATGCATTAGAGGGCTTCAGCATCATACTAGATCAAGCAGAAGATAGGAATACAAACTCAAAGACAGTTCATTGGCAATTATTCAGTCAGAGAAGCAAAAGAAAAAGGAAAAATAATGAAGATAGTTTAAGGGCCTCATGAAACATCTGCAAATGAATCAATATAGGCATTACAAAAGTTCCACAAGACACAGAGAAAGGACCAGATAATTATTCAAAGAAATAGTGGCTAAAAATGTCTCAGACTGGGGAAGGAAATGGAAATCAGATTAAGGAAGCCCAAAAGATCCTTCCAAAAAAATGGATCCAAAACATTCACAAGACACATCATAATCAAACTGTCAAAAGTCAAACACAAAGAGAATTTTGAAAGCAGTAAGAGAAAAATGACTTGTCACACATACAAGTGAACCCTCACAAAACTGTCAGCAGGTTTTTCAACAGAAACCTTACAAGCCAGAAGGGAGTGGGATGATAAATTCAAAGTGCTAGGAGAAAAAAATTATTGATATTTCAGTAGAAGAAAATGGTGATGTAGGAGAAGACAGCTTCCCTGTTTTCTCACAAAAATCAATGATTGGACAGCTATCCATGAACAAAAACATCTAGAGTCCACTTAGGAAAATTTAGCAAAACGTTATAATAAAAAAAACAGAATAATAGCACAAGAAGAGAAAGAAGACAATTGAATTTTGCCTGAGTTTTCATATCCCCCAAGTGGCATTTTTCAATTCCAAGAAGCAGCTTCCCAGAAAGAAAGAGTTTCACTTGCCAAGAACGAGCAGAGTGGGTGACCAGCTTTGCCAGCCTCCTGGGGTACTGTGGGAGGGTCCTGCTTTGGTTTCACCCCACCCAGACCAGCAAAACTAAAACATCTAGTGCTGACTTGAAACAAGAAAGAAAATCAGAGGCTATTAGCATAGATGCAGGATAAGCATAAGCAATTGCAGTTCACAAGTCTTACTCTGCAGATAAACTCAGTAGACTGTACCACTGGCAAAGCCAAAGGCCAGCACAGCTGCTGTGGATCTCCAATAGATCTCACCAGCTTTCTTGCCACAGGTATTTGAATTCACTGATACCAGCCACTTGAGTCTCTTCTCACTCCCTCCACTCCCCCAAACACCCCTGTTAGAGTCTTGGACCACACTAGCAACCATCCAAGGTACTATGGTTGGACAAGTGTAGATACAAGCCACTTGAATCCCTCCCTGCCACCTTCAGACCCTAGGAGACATGACCATAGCCATCTCTGGCTTATGCAGCTTGCACAAGGCAAGATGTCTGCCTAGGCAACAGGAAACTATAAAACAACCATAAAATAATTAATAAAGTGGCATTAGTAAGTCCTTCTCTATCACTAACTATAGTATAAGTAAATGGATTAATTTTCCATCTAAAAGAGTAGAAAGGCTACATGGACTTCTTTTTTAAATACACAACTATATAGGTATTTCAGGCTTAAGGATTCACACAAATTCAAAGGGAAGGGACAGAAAAAGATATTCTATGGAGGTGGAAACTAAGACAGCAAGGGTAGGTATACTTATATCATAAAAAATAGACTTTAAGCCAAAAATTGTATAAACAAAGAAAGCCATTTTATAATCATAAAGGGTCAATTCATCAAGAGGATATAACAATTGTAAATACGTAGGTACACAACACCAGAGTACTTAAATGTATTAAGCAAATAGTAACATATCTGAAGGGAGAAATAGATAATACAATGATAGCAGAGGACTTTAATCATCACTTTTAAAAATGAATAGATTATCCAGATAGAAAGATCACAAAACAAGCCTTAACAAATGTAAGGATATTGAAATATCACAAAGATATTTTTCCAACCCCAATGGTATGAAACTAGAAATCAATAAAAGGGAAAAAAACTGAAAATTACACAATATGTAGAAATTAAACAACATACTCTTGAATAACCAATGGGTCAAAGAAGATGTCAAATGAGAAGTTAAAAACTATTTTGAAACAAATGAAAATGGAAACACAACATACCAAAACTTATGAGATGTAGTAGAAACAGTTCTAAGAGGAAAGTTTATACATTAAATGCCTACATCAAGAAACAAAAATAATCACAAATAAAAAAAAACTAACTTTTCATCTCATGGAACTAAAAAAGAACAAATTAAGTCCAAAGTTAGCACAAGAAAGAAGATAACAAAGATCAAACAGAAATAAATATGCAGACCAGAACAACAAAAAATGAATGAAACAAATTTGTTTTTTTTTCAAAAAGGAATAAAGAAAATTAACAAATCTTTACCTAGACTGAGGAACAAGAGACATCAACTAAAATCAAAGATCAAAAAGAAGACATTACAACTGACATCACAGAAACACAAAGGATCAGAGAGACTAATATGAACAACTATACACCAAAAACTGCATAACCTAGAAAAAATGGATAAGTTCCTAAAACATACAATCTGCCAACAGCGAATTATAAAAAAAATAGAAAATCTGAGTAGATCTACAACTAGAAAGAAGATTGGATCAGTTATCAAAAACCTCCCAACAAAGGAAAGTACAGATTGTTTCATTGGTTAATTCTACTTAAAATTTAACGAATCAATGCCAATCCTTCTCAGAGTCTTCCAAAATTTTGAAGAACAGATAACACTCTCAAACTCATTTTACAAGTATTATCCTGATACCAAAGCTAGATAAGGATGCTACAAGAGGAGAAAATTACAGGCCAACAAAATATTAGCACAACAAAATACTAGCACAATAAATTCAACAGCACCTAAAAAGGATCTTACATCATGATCAAGTGAGATTTATCACTGAGATACAAAGATTGTTCAACATATACAAATCAATAAATGTGATGTAACACATTAATAGAATAAAAGATAAAAATCATATGATCATCTCAATACATTCAAAAAAAACCACATTTGACAAAATCCAACATCCTTTCATGATAAAAACTCTCAACAAATTGGGTATCGACTGAACGTACCTCAATATAATAAAGAGTATATGTGGCAGGCTCACAGTTAATATCCTAATCAATAATAAAAAGTTAAAAGCTTTCTTGCTAAAATCAAGAACAAGATAAGGGTGTCACTCTACCCACACCTATTTAACAGTACTGGAAGTCCTATCAAGATCAATCAGGCAAGAAAAAGTAATAAATGTTACCCAAATTGGAAAGGAAGCAGTAAAATTATGTTTGCAGATGATATAATCTTATATATAGAAAGTCCTAAAGATGCCACAAATAAACTGTTAGAAATAATAAATTAACTCAGTAAAGTTACAGGATACAAAATGAACATACAAAAATCAGTTATGTTTTTATACACTAACAACAAACTATCACAAAAATACCATTTGTAATAGCATAAAAAGTAATAAAATACTTAGGAATAATGTAACCAAGGAGTTTAAAGATCTGTACATGGAAAATTATGACAATGATGTAAAAACTTGAAGAAGATACAAACAAATAGCAAGATATCCCATGTTTATGAATTGGAAAAATTAATAATGTTTAAATGTCTATTATACCTAAAGTGATCTATTGATTCAATGTAATCCTTATCAAATCCCAAAGGCATTTTTCACAAAATAGAAAAATTAGTCCTTAAATTTGCATGGAACCATGGAAGACCCCAAGTAGCCAAAGAAATCCTGAAAAAGAACAACAAAGCTAGAGGCATCACATTTCCTAATTTCAAAAGATATTACAAAGCTATAGTAATCAGAACAGTATTGTTATAGTATACAAACAGACATATAGACAAAGGCAACAGAAAAGCGAGCCCAGAAATGAATT
This sequence comes from Panthera uncia, assembly GCF_023721935.1. Lineage (NCBI taxonomy): Eukaryota > Metazoa > Chordata > Mammalia > Carnivora > Felidae > Panthera > Panthera uncia. The sequence goes on from NC_064811.1 coordinate 79,785,774, forward strand.
TTTGCATATATGATCAACTAATACTTGATAAGGACACCAACAACACTTAATGGGGAAAGGATACTGTCTTCCAATAAATGTTTTAGGAAAACTGGATAGGTACATACAAAAGAATGAAATTGCAGCCATATCTTACCCTACTCACACACACACAAAAATGAAGACTTAAATCTAACACCTAAAACCATGAAACTTCTAAATCATAGGGAAGATGCTCTCTGACACTAGTCTTTGCAATGGTTCTTTTAGATATGACACCACATGTAACCAAAATAAACTAGTGGAACTATATCAAACTGAAGAGCTTCTTTACAGGAGAAGAAACAATAGAAAAATGAAAAGGCAATTAATGGAATGGGAGAAAATATGTGCAAACCATCTATCTAATAAGTGGATAATATAAAAAATATATAAGGAACTCATACAACTCAATAGAAAAAAAAAGTTGAGTAAAAAATGGGCAGAGGACTTGAATACACATTTTTCCAAAAAAGATATACAAATGGTGAACAAGTAGAAACGGTGCTCAACAATCCCCCCTATCAGGGAAATGCAAATCAAAACCACAATGAGATATCACCTCACATCCCTTAGAATGGCTAACATCAAAAAGACAAGAGATAACAAATGTTGGTAAAGATGTGGATAAAAGGGAACTAATGTGCACTGTTGGTGGGGGTATAATTTGGTACAGCCTTATGGAAAAGAGTATGGACATTCCTCAAAAACTAAAAATCGAACTACCATATCTAGCAATTCCACTTCTGGGTATAGATCTGAAGGAAATGGATTACTACTTTGAAGAGACATCTGTACTCCACTGTCTCTATGGCATCATTCACAGTAGTCAGGCCATAGGACAACCCAAGTATCTATCAAAGGAAGAACAGATAAAGTTGTGGTTTGTGTGCATAACAATGAAATATTATTCCACCATTAAAAAAAAAGAAGGAAATCCTGCCATTTCTGAAAACATGGATAGACCCTGAAAGCATTATGTTAAGTGTAATAAGTCAGACAGAGAAAGATAAATACTGTATGTTCTCACTTACATGTGGAATCATAAACAGCTGAACTGATTGAGATAGAGTAAAATGATGGTTGCCAGGGGCTTGGTGGGGGGGAGAGGGGAATAGAAGACATAGAAAGAAATTGGGTAAAAGGTATAAACCTTCTATTAAAAAATGAAAAAAATTCTGGAGAGCTTATATACTGCATGGTGTATACTATAGTTAACAATACAGTATGATTACTTGAAGGCTGCTAAGAGAGTAAATCTTAACCATAATCATCACACACACAAAAATGGTAACTACGTGAGGTAATGGCATCATTTATTGCCACCTCATTGTGGCCATCATTTATAATACATACATATGTCAATTATATATGAACAAAGCAGAAAATAATATTAAAAATACTTGTATTATTAAATTTCAATTAATTTCAGTAGAATTTGCTTTTTTAAAGAGAGGTATATTTAAATTTTTCTGTAATATTTAAATGAAGGATTTTTTAAAAGTTAAATTTATTGAAGTTTCTTCTATCCTATTTTAAAATATTCTCATATAACTGTCAATTTTAAATTCCAGAAAATAATGTGTTGCTTCATGTAAACCTTAAAAATGTTCGTGTTTACTGAGAAGACTTACTCAACGAGAGAACATTAATCAGTCAATAAAACTTGCTATTTTGAAAGGGCATTTACATATTCTTCTCACTAAACTAAGTTAATAAGTATGTCTTTATTCATGGATAAAGATTAGTGATCTAATCATGGGAAGAAAATCTTAGAATTATCCATTTTGTTTATTTATACAATAAGCATTTATTAATATGCTCCTATATGCCAGATTCTGTGGTTGAAGCCCTAATAATATAAAAGTAAATAAGTGTCACTCTTATAGAGTTCAGAATCTGCTACTGGGAGTTCTTGATTGAAGCCATAAATGAGTTATTGTGGATTAACAAACCATTTAAAATTGTATACACGTTTTTTTACATGAACATACGTGCACAATTTTCCCCTTTAAGGTCCCTAGCTTTCATTATATCTTTAAAAGTATCAGTGACAGTGAACCAATAAATATCAACAACTAGAAGGAGTAAAAATGACACAGATTAGTTTGTAATTGAAATATAGTGAGTAATGTTCCAATGACAATTCTGACCACACCCCCATCCAAAAAATAAGTACATAAAATAGAGAGAGAACACTAATTGTGCCTGGGACACTCAGGAGACTGTTTAAACAAGAATAAAAATAGTAAGCAGACTTTGCAAATATGGCTGTGTAACTTAAGAGAGCTATTGTAATAGATATTATTGTTATAGTACCACCTATATTGGATAGGTTAGATCCAGTGTGAACATGTGACACTGAAAACCTATAACTAATGATGGCACAAATCATACACATTTAAGTGTTTTTTTTAAATATAACATAATATTGCAATCTTAAAACAATGTTATAAATTTCTAAAATCATCTTTTTCTGTAAAAAATAAAAGTAAAATATTTAGGCAAACATGTTCTCAAGAGTTACCAACTGAAATTTATTAAAGTCAATAGAGAAAGAAAGAAGTACCAAATTAAAAACTAAGAGCAAATAATAATAAATGGACCTATAATTTACTGGTCTATCAGATTAAAAATAACTTTTCCTTTAAAGAAGGAAAACTTTGAAAGAAAATTACTTTTTCAAAAAACTTTTCAACTATTAAAGAAAACAATAGGAAGACAAAAAAATATTATACACTCTGTTCTCAACAGAAAAGTTACCCTGAAGTGCAGTATGTGTGTGTGTATATATATATATACATATATATACATTCAAACAATACCTGAATAAACATCATTATCAAACCCATAAATGTTTTCATTTGGCATAGAAAATACTATGAAGAAGTATAAATATAATTTATAAAATCTTAATGAAAGAAAAAGAAAGATTTTTAAATACTAGAAAGATTAGTAGATACATTTTCTATGATAAATGCATCACAAAATAAAAGGGTATCATTACATTTACTGACATTATTATTTGTAAATACCACTAAAATCAGTTTTAAAAAGTAGGGGAAAAGGATTCAGCTAAAGATTTAATATGATAATATATCAAACTATGAACAGCTATACCATCTAACTTATCAAGACTGATAGCTTACTGATCAACACTTACTTTAAGACCCTTTCTCACTGTGCCTTAATAACCCAAAGTAAACAAGTCATAAACTTTGCCCAATCCCAGCCAGTTTCCCGTTTGTAAGACCTGTCTTACATCACAGAGCTCAGGTCCTAAAACACCAGAAGTCCTTTGATTTGCATCTCCTAAAACACTATTAAGACTGCTTAGCAGATTCTCCCTTTCCAAAGTAAATAGAATTAGCATTGCTTAATCAGTAGGAATTAGCAGTGGTCTTCTGGGGGAATCAACAGCCAACAAATAAAATAACAACTCTTTCATTATTCATTTTCTTTTCTTTTTCTTTTTTTTCCCTGATGTTGCATTATGAATCTGCTTTGACAGAATGCCTAAAAATTATTTAGATCATGACATTTTAAATAAGCAGAAAGCATACATTCAATAAAAGTGAACTTGTCATTAACTAACCCAAAAAACAACATTCACTATGGTTTGGCCTGAGTATTAACTCTTAAATTACTTGCTATAAGCCACTATAAAATATTTCACTTTTAATAGTGAGTAGAGTACAAATGGGGGACCTATTCATCCTAGAGTGGGAATTAAGGCCAATCGTGAACACAATTTTTAAAACTTGAAGGTTTACTTAAGCATTCTTCTTGTAATCAGAAGGCCCACAGCTTAAGAGTCCTTTATTTATTATGAATCTAGACTACAGCATCTATACTTATTTAAAAAAGATAAAAGATCCAAACCTGATTTTACTGGAGCAACAGGGCTATCTTCTGAGCCTTCTAATAAATCCATGATTGCAATAAATATTTGGAAATTTCCATTTGTGTATGTAAACAACTAAGTCTTTAAGTTTCAGGGATGTAAAAAATTATATATATAACAGTGCTTAGTGGACATTTATAGATAAATTGACAAATAATTCTTAATTCAGTCTTTAAAAACTGTCAGACTGTATTTTTAAAAATGCCTCCTTAGAAGATTTTAATAGCTAGTAATATGAATAAAACATATGTAAAGGACTTTAATGTAGACATTTTCAGTACTTTCTGGAAATTATTCTATTCTTTTGTTACCGATAAAAGAAAATTATCATTGACAAACCTCATATGTAGCTGGACCAGGAGTAATCTCTTTGGAATCTTTAAAACGCTTTGATGCCTTAACAAATAAGGGTATGGAGCAAGATTTCCTTAAAACAGGATTGTATGCTGCAGGTCCTAAAAGAAAACAAGTATAGAAAATAATAAAATATTTTAAAATTATTGATTTGGGTCATATAATTACTATTCTTAGATTCATGCTCTTAATATGTAATTTTAGCATCAAACAATCTTGGACTCATTCTTTTTGAATGCTTAAAATCATTCAGTTTAGGGCTTTGAAATATAATAAGCACAAAAAAGTGATATTTGCTTATCTAATAATTAAATGTAATATAGAAGTATTTTCCCAAAAAAGCAAATAGTACTCCCTCAAGATAAATATACATCATGAAAAAAAAATACCCGACTTCTTTATTTTCTAAAAATGCATCCATATGCTCAGTGAAGATATAGGGCTTGAAGTACATTTGGAAATATGAATAAGACTCAAAGAAGCAAAAAGGTAGTTTAACAGCATTCTGGGCACTAAACATGATGGAAGCCAAGATACAAAGACAGAATTCACATGAAACAATTAGATATAATAAACAGACTGGTTGAATGGAATAGGGCCTAATCCTAAATGAGAATTTTGTACTAGAGCCAATAGGTTTCAGACTGTATTACAAAGTGTCCCAGAATTCCAGAGAAGTGCCTAGGGAACACTGTATAGGTGAAGTCCAAGTAGAAGGAGGCTGAATTATTTTCATTCAAAACATCTCTAGATTTACTTTTCTTTGTTTGGGTCTCAGGTTAAAAAAAAAAAATTAACTAAAATTGTCTAATATATATATTTTTAAATAAGCATTTGGAAACTACTTCCACAGGTAGTGGATAGCTCTTGAAGGCTTTAGACTAAAGGAGATTCATAAAGAAAGAGGTAGTTTAAGAAATAAACTTCAGGGGCGCCTGGGTGGCTCAGTCGGTTGGGCGGCCGACTTCGGCTCAGGTCATGATCTTGCGGTCCGTGGGTTCGAGCCCCGTGTCGGGCTCTGTGCTGACAGCTCAGAGCCTGGAGCCCGTTTCAGATTCTGTGTCTCCCTCTCTCTGACCCTCCCCCGTTCATGCTCTGTCTCTCTCTGTCTCAAAAATAAATAAACATTAAAAAAAAAAAAAAAAGAAATAAACTTCAGCAGTACTTTATAGGATGGCATGACTTGCTTTGTTTTAAGGACACTAATAAGGAGTTTACTAACATTGGTAAAGGAAAGGAAGAACAACTCCAATATTTTCTAATAGATGCAACAAATATTTAGTATGTTTAGTGGCTGGAAGAAGATAAAAATAAAAAATGGCTAATGAAAAGGCAATACTGTGGGGCACCTAGGTAGCTCAGTCGCTTAAGCATTCAACTCTTGATCTCAGCTCTAGTCATGATCTCACAGTTCGTGGTTTTGAGCTCCACATCAGGTTCTCTGCTCTCAATGCAAAGCCCGCTTTGGATCCTCTTTTCATCCCCCTCTCCCTGCTTCTTTCTTTCTCTCTCGCAAAAAAAAAAAAAAAAGGCAATACTGTGACAAAAAAAAAAAAAAAACAAACAAAAAAAACACAGTAGAAAGATACCATTGAAGAGGAACATCATGTGTTTGGTTTTGAACCAGTTATGTTTGAAAAGATGGCAGGATATCCAATAGAAATGTTCAGAAGACAAGTGAAGGTACACAATTGAAGCTCATGAGAAAGCTGTCCTGGAGAAAAGGAAAGGAGTTATTCACGTAGAGGCAATAGTTGAGGTATCTCTAAATGAAAGAGCGTGGAGAGAGAAAATTAAATAATTGAGGACTGAAACAAGGGGGTGCTGCATATAGGAAAAGAGGAGGAGAATCAAGGAAGGAAATAGTCTAGTGAGTAGAATATGGCTAGCACAACATCATAGGGAGAAGTTTTTCTTTTCTCCATCCACATGTTAACCAAAACGTACTGAGTGTCTGCCATTTGTCAAACCTGTATTTCCAGAGAGCGCTAGAGGTCTACTGTATCAAAGTTTTAAGAGGAGACTTCAAAGAGAGGTCCCAGTGGAGCATATAGAAAAGTGGTGATGAATGAAACCAAATTAGAGGGCATTAAAGAGATAATGTGGGGAGAGGAAACAAAAACGTGAGCACCGAATATTATGTTCACTGAACATAAACAATGAAATACATATAAAGATATTAATAGAATACAAAATTAATGCCTCTGTCTCCCTACTACACATGCAACTGAAAAATCACCTACTTTGAAGAATAGATTCCTCCAGATGTTTTCAAATCTAAAATATTTTTAGAATTGACAAATTCATATGAAACATTTTTTAAGGCTTTAGCTTCATTAACTAGGACACGTCAAAATTTACAATAAGAGACGACATTTGACTCTAGTTCAATCATTCTAAAGTCAATTCAATTCATAGGATAAATATCCAAAATTATAAAGTCCTTGTGGGAAGCTGGTATGAACTGAATGATTGTAGCCTCCCTGCCCCATTCATACGTTAAAACCCCAATCTCCAATGTGATGGTGTTTGGAGATGAGGCCTTCAGAAAGTAATTAGGTCACAAGAGTGGAGCCCTCATGATAGGATTACTGGTTTTATGAAAAGAGACATGAGAGAATTTATTTTCTCTCTCTGTTTCTGCTGTGTATGCAGATGTCTATCTGCAAACCAGAAGGAAAGCTCTCACTAGGAATGAAATGTCACTTTGGGCATTATGATTTTGGATTTCCCAGACTCCAGCAACTGTGAGAAATAAACTTGTACTATTTAAACTACTCAGTCTATGGTATTTTTTTTATAGCAGTCAGAATTGACTAAGACAGAAGCTAAAGTGTATTGATCTGCCAAAATACAAGTAAAGTGTTGTAGCAAGTGCCATCTTGCATCCATGACTTTGGAATAATAAATTTCTATTCATAGTGCAGAAAAACAATGTACATAGACATACATAATATCTTTAAAAATAGATAAATACAAACTAAACTACACTGGGAAAATGTGTCAGTTACTGCAGTATCAAGAAAAGAACACAAACCTATTATCAGGAACTGGGTGCATGATTCTACAGTCAATTAATTAAAAATTACAACTTTAACCATAAAGATGTATAAAGTTTAATGCAATAGATAAGACTATAAAGCAAACACTGGTTTACTGTTGTATCAGTAAATTTCATTTTCAACTATGAAATGAAATAGTCTATTCCCGGTCCTTACCATCGTGCTACAACAACTGATAAATATGTACCTTTATGATTATCACTCATTAAAAGAAAATAAAATATTCAAATGTAGTTTTAGTGGATTTCCTCTTATTGGAATTCCTTTGAGAAGCATTAAGTAAAGTCAAACTCTCAATATGCATCTTACTGCATTTTAGCACTTAGCTTGCTTTAAGCTACAGAGCATTAAAAAAAAGGGGTCTATTTTACTTGATCTTAAAATATATTTCCAATTACATATGTTACTGCTTATATGATACAGGTCAAAGATTTACATTGCTTCACCAGCTCTGATTCATGGCTGGATTATGCAGAAATTATCTTCTATTTATTTATCAAAATGCCACATTTTAATCACAGGTCATGGAAGAAGAAAACTTCTCATTCCAAATCAAACACCTATGAAAAGTCTGCCTGAGTCATGACTATTATATAATGGGAAATTCAAGAGCAGGTGATTCTTATAATTACATATTTTCCAGCCCTATGCCAGCTTAGTCTCTATGAAATGTCAACCAATGCTACAGGGCAAAAATGGGAGAGAACAGGAACAATGAGTAATTTAAAATAAAAATAATTTTGGTACATTAGAGTGGTCTCAGAAATAACTACTTCTATAAATAAAGCTACAAACCTCAGATTAAAAATGGCTGTCTTCATAACAAGCTAAAATTTATAAATCATGTACTCAAATTTGTTTATGAATACTAAGTCATTTTTTCACATGAAGCTGAAAGAAACTACTGAAAAGTAAATAATCCATGTGTGAGCATATCTTTAGGAATTAAAAAGCATCTAGGAAACTATTCATTACAATGGACCACATGACTTTAAAATGTCATTTAGAGAGTTTAGTTTTATGGAACACGTTTTCTCATGCTGATTTTATTCTCTAGCTCTACAAATGAAATAATAGCTAAAACAAGAGATTAGTACACAAGGAACTATTATCATCAATGTCAAAGCCACATTTAGGTACCAAGCTCTTCTCCTGCTTCCTAAGACTCGATTTGATTAAACGGCACTTCAGATTATTACCAAACAACCTGTGGTCTATTAAACTGAGCTTATAGGTGATGAGAAAAAACAGGTATGAGTCTCAATAATGCATAAACTTTTAACCAAAGTTCCACGTATGTTTTACCATCCTGTTAATATCGCTGTCAAAAACAAAATGGGAACTATGTGTTTCAAGAAATAATATCTTGGGGTGCTTGGCTCAGTCACTTAAGCATCCAACTTTGGCTCAGCCCTGTGTCAGGCTCTGTGCTGACAGCTCAGATCCCGGAGCCTGCTTCAGATTCTGTGTCCCTCTCTCTTTCTCTTTGCCCTTCCCTGGCTCGTGCTCTGTCTGTCTCTTAAAAATATCTAAATGTTAAAAAAAAATTTTTTAAACAAAAATAAGACCTTAAATACTTAAGAATGATACTCTAAAATTACTATAGAGTATCTAAGAATTATTGCCAATACAGTCCCTAAGAAATGGTCTCTTATAATGAACTCCAACCTAAGTAGACTGAGTACTGCATCAACTGGAGTCTACCTAAATCATCCACCTGTTAAAACATGTGTTCCTAGCATTGAGTAAGCAGTAGGACTGTCACTGTTATGACATGTAAATACAAGATCAGACAGATTTGGATTGACTGAAATATATCTTCAGACGAAAAAGTCTGTTTATCCATGTATCTCTATATGCATTCTTATAAAATTCTTACCAAATGTGCATCCATAAGCCCTATCAAATGAAGTCTTTGAACTAATCCTGTAAAAAATATTTCACTCTCTGATAATGTAAGTACATTATACAAATTTGAATGACTTTCATCAGTCTTGAATATGTAGGTATAATACACTTTCTGTATGAATTATAGGAGCCAACTGGTAGGAAGGATGATAATCTTTCATCTTCTACCACTTTGAGTAGGTGGTATATGAAAATGTAACACATGAGTGATTATTTTTTTTAATTTTTTTTTTAATTTTTTTTAAGGTTTTATTTATTTTTGAGACAGAGAGAGACAGAGCATGAACAGGGGAGGGGCAGAGAGAGAGGGAGACACAGAATCGGAAGCAGGCTCCAGGCTCCGAGCCATCAGCCCAGAGCCTGACGCGGGGCTCAAACTCACGGACCGCAAGATCGTGACCTGAGCTGAAGTCGGAGGCTTAACAGACTGAGCCACCCAGGCGCCCCCCATGAGTGATTCTTAATGATAAATGAACAAAGTTATCAAATAATCAATGAAATATAAAGTTATTTTCAAAGTAAATAAAATATCTCACAGCTGCTCCGGCAGAGTAGCAAATTTTCCTTTCATAACTGAATTTTGGTTTTTACATCCCGCTGTTCATATTTAAACATTTGGAGCAGGAATGCCAAGAAAATTATCTAAGCAAAAACATAAAGTCTCAATATGTATTTAAAGTCCCTTTATATCACTATCATTATTTTAACTCTCACTTAAAGCTGAATTAGGAAGGTATTCCCCCAGAGACTGGCACTTATCTCTGTGAATATTATATGTAAAACTCAGGATAATGCTATGTATCTTTGTAAAGTACATTAGGTCATAGATTAAGTGATGAGAAGTTCTTTAAATATAAACATTAAATTTATTTTGAACATTTGATTAATATTAAACAAGCTAAATTCTTTAAGAAAGAAATAATAAATACGTAATGATTTAAAACATTTTAATGGCTAATAATTACCATTTTAAAATGTAACTATTTGACATTTCTTTAACTTACTAAAAATTGTTATATTCTTAAGTTTTTGGATTTGAAACTTTCTCTGAATAGCTCTGCTATGATAAAGCTAGACTCAGAGTTTAGCATTTTCTGAAAGAAGAGCCTACATGATTAATATAGAGACAAGCGAATTAAACAAAGGTTAATATATTCATTGGCACCCTAAATGAAGAAATTTTTGCACCTTAAAACAAAATTATTTTATAGATTAAGTAAAAGATAAAATGGTTCTCATGCTTTGATGCATAAATGTTACATTCACCAAAGATTAAACAAAAACCATTAGGTTAACCATCAAATATCCTAGAAAACTTCTTGCTCCTTTTCCATAAACTTAAATCTATGTCTAGATATAAATCTAGAAAAGATTTTTTTCTTCTCCTTATCAGTGTTGTCTGCTCACTCCGCTCCTGTGATCACAGGATATAATGTACATACTCTCTAATGCTGTTCCTATAACTTCATGGAATAATAATAGCAGGCTAAGAATTCAGCAGAATTCTTCCCTTGCAAACCTTCTCATCAACTACCACTAGTTAATTTTAAACAAGACAAATAACAGGGGGATTGGTTTATCTTAACAGTACTTATGTCCAAACAGTAAATGGTTTCCTCATCTGGCTTCAATGCCCATGACCCACCAGACCTGTTCACAGCCCTTCCCTAGCTTCGGATGTGTTTCTCCTCTGGCCTCTGGCTGAACTTGTTCTATAGCTTGAAATAACAAGACTGAAAAACAAAGAGAATCATATTCAGCACTATATATTTTAAATTAATCTTTTCCAAAGTGTAGTTCATGGACCACAGCCATCAAAATAACCCAGATTAGTGTCAGACTGTAGATTCCCTTAGATTCATAAATCATAAAATCATACTCTCTGAAAGTGGAACCAAGAAAACACAACTTTAACAAAGCCCATTGCTTTAAACCTTTTAACTATAACTTAATATGTTGCTATTAGTAAATATATCTACACATTAACTCTTTTTTCCCTCAAAAAATCTCAAGAATTCATTATCCAGAGCAAAAACTTTCTGAAATTATGGATGAGACTATCGTTTCTCCAGAATATATCTGAATCTCTTATGCCCAGCGCCTGTTTATGGTAGAGCTTCAGTCAGGGCCTAGGCCAAGCCAAAGAAAGAGTCTGTTTATAAGCCAACTAGAATCTACTCCTGAGACTTTAAGCATTCTAATTATTTTCTTTTCATTTTAATTTCTTCTCCAGTAATTGTCTATGGAAAAATGGATACCTTAAAATCCTATTTCTATTTATACTGTGAAAATGACATTTAGATGATATATCACATAAATGTTTGTAAATACATTCAGAATAATCATTGCCTGAGAGATTAGTAGGAGACTGCAGTATTAAGATGGAAAAGAAACTTACTTTATAGTGTATATCCTTCAACACATTATGAATTCGGTTATGGCCATGTCACACTATTTCAATTTGGGGCCAAGTGTGCAAAACTTATATTTCATGATCATGGAAGATGAAATTCTGTAAAGTGTAAGTATATTCTCATCTCTATTTTAATCTATCATTCTCTGGAATAAATCACAAACCTAAATTTTAATTCAAGATTTCTTATACTAGCCATGTGACCTTTATAAATTCTTTAAACCTTTTTAAGTTTCAGTTTCCTCCTTTATAAAAGGGGGTTGAAATGGTCCAGAAAAATTCCTCAAAGCTACACAATAAGTAAGGACACATCATTCAACTGCTTTAAGTCCTTGGGAACCTCCCCCAAAGAAAGGAAAATAAAATTATTTAAATTTTACAGAAAACTGATTTAATAGCTGAGCTATGACGGGCTCTATGATTTTAACAACTCCTTTACTACTTTACGCTCCCTTCTTAATCTTTAGCTGTCTCTAGCACTTGCCAAAAATATCAAAATTGCCAAACAAATATCATCTTAATTAAATGAAGATATGCTTTCACCTGAACATGGTATTTCTCAAACAGGTGAATAAGGTCTAGGAGATGGAACAAATTGAGGTTTCTATGATAAATTTAGAGATCTTTGCTCCTGGATTATTATTCGCATACCACAAGTGGGTGTAATTCTGATTTGCACCTATACTTTTAAACTTATAATAAGTACACACACATTTAAGGAAAACAAAAATATCACAATTCTAAAAATCAAATTGTCTTCATATATCCACAATCTTGACACTGCTAGTTGCCAAGGATGCCACATACTGCTACTTCCAAAACCTGTTATAGACAATAATTTTTTAAAGATCAAGAGTTAAATGATGTCTTAGAATCAAATAGGCCTCGGTGCCATCTTTTGGTGAAGGCTGCCTCTCTGTGGCAGAATACAATGTGTCATGTTCTCTGAAGGACAATTTTCTCTTATTTTTTTTAAACCGGTAGAAAAGATCTGTATAATATTCATAAATACATAGATTTAAATACAGTATTTTTACTACATCTTTCAGAATATTCTTGGATTCAGGTTTGGAAAGGTCTTGGACCCTGAGGAACTGCCTCACTCACAAGCATGTAGAACAAGGGATGAAAATAATTATTTATGCAAGTAACAGAAATCAAGTAAAATACAATTGCTCAAATAGAATGGTCATGTTTGCTGTCTTTTTTGAAAGTTAAAGTCATTATTCACTTAAACTGAGTGACCTCTGCTGGTCAGAAAGACATACTTATTAACAGATATCGAGCCTACCAGAAAGCAGCTGTTATCTTAATTTCCTGAAGGAATTCCTTAAAAATACTAAGTGTACCATAAGATGATGCTTCTTACTCACTTAAAGAACAATGATACAGGAACATATCCTATTTCAAACACTGAAAGCCAAGAAGCAAATATCAAGTGGATATCTTTGAAGAGCACTGATTTAATTGTTCTCTCTTCATTAATGACTACTGTTAGTCGTAATGAAAGTAGGCTTAAAAGACCTTCTTATTATATTTAGGAAGGACATATGTTCTACAATGAATTTTTTTAAGACTTGGTACTTTTAACCGTATGATAAGTGAAAAAATTAGCATGTGTGCATTTTTTTAACAGAAAGGAACAAAATATCTCTCAATCACAAGCATGCAACTTGTTATATCTCAAAAATAAAGGATTTACTTAATTAAGCAATATTATCACAGAAGTGACATATACCTTATCTAGAATGGAACATACTCCCTCATCAGAAACAGTAAAAACTAATTAGAAGAAGATACCCAGAGGGCCATAGTAAACATTTCAATAACCAATATCAAGCTGCTTTGTTGTTTTCATTCAAGGCATAGGTATACCAAAAAGCACCACTGAGAAAAAACTCTGCAGATTCTTTTTTTTACATTTTAATGGAGGTCTAAACCTTTGGCATGAAGTATACCAATAAAAGCGCCAAAGAAAGTTGCCTGAAAAAAATTTTAGTCAAGAAAATTATTATAATTCCTCATTGCTAATTATTGTAATATCTCATTCCCCTCTTCTTCTTTTTTTTAATCTGTTTAACAATGTCCAGAGGGAGAAAAAGAAACATATTTGGTCTCTGCCTCTGCAAATACTGAAATCTATTTATATGCAAATAAGCTATCCATTATTAGTATGAGAAGAGACTTGTGCATAAAGGGAGAAATAAATTATCACTAGAAACCATTAATGAAATCTATTTCAAAACATAACATTTTACAAGAGCCCTCACTCATGTAATATTTGTTTAAGCCTCGAGGGGAAATAGTGAGTTCTACACTTAGATGAAACCTGATACTATATTATTTCCCATGCCAATTTGTTTTGTAAAATGCATTTATTCTTTCCCTAGAAATGACTTGATAATTGTAACTCCAATGAGTCTTTTTAAGAGAACTTTATCATTGAAGTTAAAGTCCTATGTGTTTGTCATATAACTGCCAGACTTTTTAGGGGAGTTTATTTTTGCTCTGTTACAATAATTGTTATTCCCTGAGGTTTAAAAACATTAACATTCATTTTTATACTCTTATGGTAGTAACATAAAAATAAATGAGTTTTAAGAAGAAGGAACATGAGTCTTTCTGGAATAAGTTGAATTTCTATAGAGAAGAATAAAATAAGCAATAATCAATGCAGACTATAAAATAATTTCATATGCTTTGCCCATTTTCTCTATGGGTTTCTTATTTTATTTTTTATGTAAACTTTATTGTGTTTATCCATTTCTTCAAAAAGTCCAAATAGAATTTTAAGTGGTATTACATTAATACATTAGAATAGAGAAAACTGGTATCTTCATCATATAAAATCATCCCATTCAAGAGGCTACCCTCTTGAGTTAGTAGAATTAGTTCCTCATTTATTCAGACCACTATCTCTATCCATTATCAGAATTTAAAAATCCTCTTTATGGAAAACTTTTGCCTTCTAAGTTAACTCCTCAAAACTATTCCTTTTGGGAGATGTAATTACTTTTATTATTTTTTTTATACATGATCACTACTGGTATAGAAAAATGTTACTGATTTTTATGTCATTCTTATATCAAGCAAGTGTGCCAAAATTTCTTATTAGTTTTAATAGCTTCTGGATTTTCAAAAGTTGTTTTGCTATACGATGCTATAATCTGAAATTAAAGATAATTTTATTTATTTTAATCCCTGTAGTTCTTCTGTGTTCTCAGGTATTCTCTCCTTACGTACTGGTCTGAACCACCTACTTTGTTAAGAAAGTTTGGTAATAGTGGGTATCCTTTTCTTCCTTCCTTTAAAATAATGCACAGTGTGGGTTTTAAGTTTATAACCTTTATCAAGTTAAAAAACTTACTTGTAATGATAGTTTTCTGAGTTTTTGTTTTATAAGCACACTAAGCAAATTTAACTAAGGTATCATTTCTACAGTTCTTTATTAAAGTATTTTTTTAATGTTACAATACAGAAAAATGAAAACACCCTGAAATGCACTGCTAACTCTCTTGTCTCTGGCCTTGTTAATTTATCTTTGCTCTTAGATGACTAAGCAGTTTAAGATGAAATGTTCTGCCCATTACCCTCTACCATGCCTCACGCTGGCATTTAGGAGAGAAGAGCACATGACAGTGAGGATGTGGTATTATTGTAGTAAGGAAGTCAGCTGTTCTACTTATTCATCCTAAAGCAAAGCCCACGGTTCAACATACTGCTGCGTTCAACAAACAAGACAAAGTTTCAAATCAGGAATGTTGTTAAAAGAGAGAAGAAGAGAATAGTACTACTTATACTGCTGTACCCAAAGAATACCCAAAATAGTCTGGTTTTTTTTTTTTTTTTTTTTTTTTTTGTAATGTATGACTGGACAGCAAAGTTCACCAGGCATATGACAGGAGCTAGCAGCATGAAAGACAAAAATCAAAATAAATTTTATAATGGGCCCTAGAGGAGAAAGAGATTGTTTAGGAAAAAATAGAGCTTTAAAAATTCAATAAATAATAGATAAAACACATTTATAATGATATTGCATCTATAAAACAAAGAACAATCAAAGAAAAAGAAAGTATTCTAAGAACACATAACTGTTAGTATAGAAAATTCATGGGGCGCCTGGGTGGCTCAGTCGGTTAAGCGTCCAACTTCGGCTCAGGTCATGATCTCACGGTCTGTGAGTTCAAGCCCTGCGTCAGGCTCTGTGCTGACTGCTCACAGCCTGGAGCCTGTTTCAGATTCTGTGTCTTCCTCTCTCTCTGACCCTCCCCCATTCATGCTCTGTCTCTCTCTGTCTCAAAAATAAATAAACGTTAAAAAAATCTTTAAAAAAAAAAAAAGAAAATTCAATGAAATAAGAAAATAGCCAAAGGGAAAAACACACCATGCAGAATACAGAGCTAAAGGACAAAAAGAGAGAGAGAGAGAGAGAGAGAGAGAATATGATAGAAAGCTAAAGAGACATTTTAAAAAAATCTGGTAGGTCTACATCCAGAGTTTCCAGAAAGAGAAAATAGAAAACATTGAGGATTTTTAAAAAAAAATCCTCAATGTTTCAACAAAAAGATAGTCCCTTACAAAGAGAAGAATACTCAAAATGCCATCTTACCTTATCTGTATCAGCAAAACTGGATATTAGAAGATAATGAAGCAAAATAAGACAATGTATGAGAAAACTGAAGACATTTTGAAATATAATGTCCTGCCACCATTTCAATAAAATGAAAGTCCAGAGCTAATAATATACATCCTTCTTATAGGAAAACCAATGCACACAAAAATAGATCAACAGAGCTAAAAGAAAGAGGACCCCCATTGGGGCACCTGGGGGGCTCAGTTGGTTAAGCATCTGACTCTACATTTTGGCTTGGATAGTGATCTCAGGGTTGTGAGTTGAAGCCTTGCATTAGGCTATACACTGACAATACAAAGCCCGCTTGAGATTCTCTCTCTCCCCTTTTCTCTGCCCTTCCCCGCTCATGCTGTTTCAGTCTCTCTCTCTCTCTGTCTCTGTCTCTCTCTCTGTCTCTCTCTCTCTCTCTCTCCCTTAAAATAAATAAATAAACTAGTGAAACTCTTGCTTTTCTAAGCATTAGAGAAATATTCCCCCAGTTTTTTTCTGCAGAATTAAAGTTTTCACAGAATTTTAGTTAATGTCGCATATATAGAGTGTTCCTTAGTCAAATAAATTTGAGGAAAGTTGGATTGAACAAAGTTAAAACAGTTTTCTTTATCGGAGGTCATGACAGACACTATGATATTCTAATTCACACATAACAAAGGACCAATATAATGTGTGCATTTTCTACCACATATGTTTGCTCATGGATTTCCCTCTTCTTCCCAAACTTCTTAGAGAGTTAATGTTTGCAAAAAATACTTAGAAAAACTTTAATTCTGGGAAGCCACCTTGGTTTCCAAATTTCTAGTGTCTATGTATATATATATACACATATGTATATAATAGTTTTTAAGTTTATTATTTTTGAGAGAGAGAGAGAGAGAGACCCCATGAGGGGCTCAAACACATGAATGGCGATATCATGACATGAACCGAAATCAAGAGTAGGATGATTAACCAACTCCCCTCTAGTGTCATTTTCAATGTACTAATTCTGAGACTGTAATTTAAACCTTAACTATAGTGTTGGTTAAAAGCACAAATGAAAGCCGAGACAAAATTACACTGAGGGCATTTTTTTTTCTATTGTTATTAAAAATTCAAAGTAAATTACAGTTAAATAGTTCACATTTAAAAGCCATTTATATCATCTTTGGTTTTGGGTATTACAGAACTGTGTTTCTCAGCTTGCATAATCAGTCATCTTTAGCAATGCATAGTATTATCTAGCCAAACAATAGCTTCATCAGTTTCAGCATGTAGTATCTTCAGATAACCACAGAGTATAAACCAAAGAATTCCATCAATAGTGAATGGTTATTTTCTATGATTGGCCACAGCTGCAAGAAATATATTCATTTATATTCTCTTCAACCTCTCTATCCTCTAATCAAAAAAAAAAATTAGAAACACAGTATCTATAGTCTATCTGAAATTTGTGCAATAGAATTATTATGTGGTATAGAAAACACAAATATGAACAATGAGAAAAATTAGCTACTCTGAGGTCAAGAAGTTAACTTATTTATAAATATTGGTTTAAAAATGGCCTTCCAGTCCATCAGTGATATTTTAACTTTAATTAGTATTTTTTTTTAATTTCATAAGAGCATACACACAAAAAAAGTCACCTAAATAGGAGGTAGAAATTATTTGCTTTTAGGTTCAAGAAATTTATGTGTGGAAGTATTTTCCAAGTTGTCATTATCTTGACAATTTATTCATTTTCTCTTTTATATGGCCAAAGTAATTTATTCATGAACCTCTCAGAGAAAAATTCAGGATCTAATCTTGGTGAAAGGCTTACCTGACCCAGGAAACAGAGTCACATGAAAATCTAAGGATACCTGCTGAAGCAGCCACCCAGAACTGAGGGGGGAAACCTGCATGAGAGAAAAGCTCAACTGGATTTATATAACCTGTTTGACCAAACTGAGTAAATCTCTCAGCAGACCCTATGGAAAGATTACAGCAGTGCTAGGTTACAGAAAAATATCCAAAATGTAAGCAAGGAAAAAAATACCTTATCCCTATAAATATCTTCTGGAGAATGTATTAAAGAAATCTGTTCAAGGTGTGTGTGTGTGTGTGTGTGTGTGTGTGTGTGTGTGTGTGAGAGAGAGAGAGAGAGAGAGAGAGAGAGAGAGAGAAAGAGAGAGAGAGAGAGAGAGAGAGAGAAATTGAGAGAGAGAGAGAGAGAGAGAGAGAGAGAGAGAGAGAGAGAGACAAACAGACAGACCAAGACAGAGAGAAAATAGTGTATGACTTTAGATCTTAAAATCCTCATTTCATTTCTAAGGACTTGTGCCTTTGACTAATTTATGGAAAGAAAGCACCTGTTACCAAGATCAGAGGAAGATTTGATGGATGCTAGTAGACTATGGGGGAAAATAAATGACTGGTTACTTTGCAAATTTGGAGAATGGAATATAATCTGTGTGACTATAGTTCCTTTTGTCTTGATGATGCTACCTGGATGGGTGATTCAGTTGGAATTTCCATATTAGATTAATGTTATCAACCATTATTGAAAGAGAAATGTGTCAGAAACTGATATTAGATATATTTTTTGTGATAATACTGTGACTTTACAAACCCTGATTTTGGGGGGAGAAGTCCTTTCCTCTCTTATATAACCCAGAACTTGAAATACTGAACAAGGTGGGTAAGGTAAACTGGACTTAGCCCATAGATGGAAGACTAGAAATCAGGCTGCCTCCACCATCATAAACAGTTGCAAGGAGTATGGCAGAGAAGGAATTTAGGTAAAAGGCCACAGCAAAAAATACGAAAGACACCAGCTAAGACTGATAAGATTTATCACAAGTGTCCAGAAACACATCCTTCATAAAGTCAATTCTTTTTAAAGGGGCTTTTGTGTCAGGCATGAATTGAAAGAGAATGAATAGTAAGAAAAGCTACTCCCTTTTTTAAAGTATAGTATTGTTGGGGCGCCTGGGTGGCCCTATTGTACCTACAATATGGTGTAATTTATGAACTTATATTGACACTTCCAAACTAGGGCCTATGCCAGTTGGTTGAGCGTCCGACTTCGGCTCAGGTCATGATCTCACAGTTCGTGGGTTCGAGCCCCACATGGGGCTCTGTGCTGACAGCTCAGAGCCCGGAGCCTGTTTCCGATTCTCTGTCTCCCTCTCTCTCTGCCCCTCCCCCACTCACACTCTGTCTCTCTCTCCTTCAAAAATAAATAAACATTAAAAAAAATTTTTTTTTTAAAATAAAAAAATATAGTATTATTGTTTTGTTTATTTTTAAGATATGCATTGAAGATTATCAAGAGCTAAGAACTCTATTTTGGTTGCATTAAGAATAACCATTCTTTTAGACTGATGCTGCCCAAAAGGTTAGTTTCTTATCTTCCACATCTAGAATCGTGCAATTGCACAAAGTGGTTGTTTTTGAGATCAGACTAAATACACCTAGTTCCAAGCTTTAGAGAAATGTTTACATCTTGACCATTGTCTCATTTACATGGACTTCATCTTATATATACAACTAAGCAAATCTAAATTTTACATCATTATTCTGGAAGATTATGGTAAACCAAAGATATGATCATTTGTTTCCAAACTACTCAGAGCTTGAATCACCTATTAAAGTTGATATTTCATTTTATAATGTGATATTTCATTTTACATTTCTGATCTGTACAAAATGATGTTAACAAAGATTCTCATTTTATTAAATCTTCTGTTCAATAACGTCCTAATTCATTTAGCATCTTGGTGCTCAGGGATCCAAAGGGGAAAAATAATAAAGTCCTACCTCAAGGATATACCAGTACAGTGGAAAGGGGAGATGAGACAAATGCACATATGCCTATACCATAAAATAGAGTAAGATTAGTACTATCAGTTCTACAGGGCTCTAAAAGAGAGAGATTTCATCTGGTTGGCAGAATCAGGAAAGATTTCATAAAAGGGGACATTTGAGATAGGCCTGGAAAATGCGTAGAATTTTGTTAAACGGTTACAAGCTATTCCCAGGTGAAGGAAACAGCATAAGCAAAACCTTTATATAGCAGAGCATGAGGCATGGCTTGGAAACTAAACAGTATAATTTCACTAGATTATATAGTAGAAGAACACAGTGGGAGGGTGAGAATAGAGAAGATAGAACTAGAATGGAAAGTCTGGGATAATATAGAAGTTGAAGCCTTTGCACTTATATAATGGTCAACAGCAATGAATTGTTGGTGAAGTTGGAAATGGTAAAGTCAGAGCTGCATACTAGGAGACCTTGAACCACTCATTTTCCAATATATACAATAATAAAGAAAATTACTTCTTAAATGGTATTCTTTTTTTTTCTTTTTCCATAACATTATTTCCTATACAATAAACTAAACATCTTATCTATACTACTCAGATTATGTAATATTCACTATTCCAAATAGTGTAGAATAGCTGTGACAAGAATAAGCACCTGGGTAATTACTGTGTGGCCTTATCAAATGGGCCTTTAATGTTGGAAGTTGGGGGAGTAGAGTTGAGAAGATCAATATTATCTCCTTATTATTGTATATTAAATTTCCACAAATGTTGTTTTAATTTTATTAAACATTTACCAGAGGAGTTCATTTTTAAATTTTAATAATAGTTTTGATTCTTCGAGCTGATTATTACTATGTTCAGAAAATTAAATCAAATTAAAGTTTTTAATGGGAGACTCCAGTAAATTCCTTTCTCTTTGCCATCTGTTTTTCACATAAAAGAGCAAACATAACACTTTTAAAAGTGTTACTCCAATTACCAATGAAATTTCTATTCCCCTTAGTTATGCTGAGCTGGTACTTCTAGAAATAGTTCCTTATAAAATAGCCTATTCATTCAACCTAAAAACATGCTACCAACCAATGGTTTAAGAAATGTACCTACAATATGGTGTAATTTATGAACTTATATTGACACTTCCAAACTAGGGCCTATGCCAGAACTGCTTTCAGTCTCATTTAAGTCATCCTTACCTGCTCTTTCAGAGCACTCTGAACAAAAATAAGAATAAAATTGTATAGAAAAGTGTCATTAATTGGTTCAATATATCAAATTCACATCAATAAAGAGCAATTATGGCATATTTAATTTTATTCCTTTTTAAATCAATCTATAAAAGTATGTGTTAATCTCTGTACGAAAGATATTTTAAAAAACTAAAGATATTTTTTCTTCTTCATTTTCCCCTTTAGTCCATTGATTTCATGAAATCATCTCATATACTCACAAGGCCATAAACTGTGCTATAATTATAAATATCATAGTTTGATATATCTCATTAAACACTTTTACCATGAAAGATTTTTAGTGGAATTAAGACTGTCATAAATAAAATGTAGGAAAAGCTGTTATCTTAATATCTATGGGAAAACACAATGTATGCTATGAGAGCTTAGCAAAAATTGAATGAATAAAACAATTTTATGCTAATTTATATGGAACTATGTTGTTCAGTGAACCTAGATTAAAAGCAGCTATGAAAACTTGGGAAAAGCTTATACCATATGTGCATATGATTTTATCTTTACAAAATATTTCTCTGAGTCAATTAAAGAGCAGTTAAGAGTAACAAAATGAAGGTTCTCAAAATTACATCGCAATTCAATACTTGTTTGAAAAATAAAGAGTTAATCTTAACATCTGGATTTCTAATCTTCATTATAAAATGTAGTATGAGAAGATGACAGTCATTTGAGATAATTTATCCTTTGGTTTTAAGTGCCTCATCTTTTTCTCTAAAAGTTCTTGGATGTTCTAGTTGTCCATTTCTGCATAATGTTTTAACCTTCATATCTAGTTTTGTTTTCTTTATAAAGATGGTCATTTGATAATGACAGATGAAGTGTGGCTGAATAAAAAGTTATGAAACAGATATACTCATGAGAATTACAGACAGTACCAATAATTTATTGTTGAGCCTTCAAAATATTCTGTTACAATGTACACACATAAAGCCATATCAATTTGCATCTTTAGCTTACTAAATTAAAGGCCATCATAAAAACAGTTTTAAAGAAATGCTATATATCTTAACTTAGCTGAAATGATATTCATGCTTTAATCCATAGATTTTAAAGCTAAAAGTACTAAGAAATTATTTGTTCCAGGCTTTACCCAATGGAATGCTTTCTGCAGTATACTTGCAATGTGGTTATCCAACTTAGCTGAACTTCTCTAGTAAATTCTTAGTGGCAGAAAACAGAAGGAAGAAGACTTTACTCATAAAGAAAACTACTGGAAAGTAACTTTATTTCAGCAGATAGCACATACAAAAGACCAAAGTCCTGGCTCATTATTGTGTCAGGATTTAACAGATAGTGGATAATATTGTAATATAATATTATACTCAAAATCTAGTCAGCTATATTATAAAGCTATCGATGACTAGTAGTGGGATTTAAAAAAAAAAAGGTTTTAAACAGCCTAAACAAATTATACTGACAGCATTGTTGCCATCTTTTTTAAACGTTTGTTTCCCTCACATGGCAATGAGCACAGCAGACTCGAACTTTCTGCTCACTTCTAAGACATCTCACAAATCATCACAGTAATAGAGAATTCATAAGCTCTAAAATACCCCAACCAACAGTCTCGGATGCACTGCAATACATCATTTCAGCTAAGTTTCCAAACCTCACAGTAGGTACTTTTATTATATCCATTATTGAATGAGTAAATCAAAAAGTTATTAAGCGACTTGCTCAAGGTCCCATAATTATTAAGAGTAGCAAAGTTGGAGTTTTAATCAATGCTGCCAAATCCCTAACTAGATACTTTTTTTTTTGTAGTTTCACATTTTTATTTAAATTCCAGTTGTTTTACATACAGTGTAATATTAGTTTCAGGAGTTGGATTCAGTGATTCATCACTTACACACAACACCCAATGCTCATCACAACAAATGTCCTCCTTAATGCCCATCACCCATCCAGCCCATCCCCCACCCACCTCCCCTCCAGCAACCCTCAGTTTGTTCTATATAGTTAAGAGTCGGTTTTATGGTTTGCCTCTTTCTCCCTCTTTTTGCTCCCTATGTTCATCTGTTTCATTTCTTAAATTACACATATGGGTGAAATCATATGGTATTTGCCTTTCTCTGACTGACTTATTTTGCTTAGTATAATACTCTAGTTCCACCCATGTCATTGCAAATGGCAAAATTTCATTCTTTTTTATAGCTGAGAAATACTCCAGAGTATGTATGTATGTATGTATGTATGTATGTATGTATGTATGTGTATACGTACATTTACATCTTCTTTTTTATTTTTTTTATTTTTTTAATGTTTATTTTTTGAGAGAGAGACAGAGCACAAGCAGGGGAGGGGCAGAAAGAGAGGGAGACACAGAATCTGAAGCAGGCTCCAGGCTCTGAGCTGTCAGCACAGAGCCTGACGTGGGGCTCGAACCCACAAACCGTGAGATCATGACCTGAGCCAAAGTCTGGTGCTTAACCGACTGAGCCACCCAGGCACCCCTACGTCTTCTTTTCCATTCATCAGTCAATGGATGTTTGGGCTTTTTCCATAATTTGATTATTATTGTTGATAGTGCTGCTATAAACATCAGGGTGCATGTATCCCTTCGACTCCATATTTTCTAGCACTGCAATTTCTGGATTGTAGGGTAGTTCTATTTTTAAATTTTTGAGTAAACTCCATACTGTTTTCCAGAGTGGCTGCACCAGCTTGCATTCCCACCAACATTGTAAGAGAGTTCCCCTTTCTCCACATCCTTGCTAACATCTGTTGTTTCTTATGTTGTTAATTTTAGCCATCCTGACAGGTGTGAGGTAGTATCTCATTATAGTTTTGATTTGCATTTCCTTGGTGATGAGTGATGTCGCACACGTTTTCATGTGTCTCTTAGGCATGTCTATGTCTTCTTTGGAAAAATGTCTATGCATGTCTTCTGACCACTTTTTAACTGGATCATTTGTTTTTTGGGTGTTGAGTTTGAGGAGTTCTTTATAGATTTTCGATACTAACCCCGTATCAGATACATCAATTGCAAATAGCTTCTCCCATTCTGAAGGCTTCCTTTTAGTTTTGTTGATTGTTTCCTACACTGTGAGGAGCTTTTTATCTTGATGAGGTCCCAACAGTTCATTTTTTCTTTTGTTTCACTTCCATCTGGAGACGTATCTAGTAAGATTTTGCTATAGCCAATGTCAAAGAGGTTGCTGCCTGTGTTCTCTTCTAGGATTTTGATGATTTCCTGTCTCACATATAGGTCCTTCATTCCTACATTGGTTCATTGTCATGTGAGGGCATGACATTTGGAGTTGCTGCAGCCTCTTGCTACCATGAAGTACAAGGCTTCTGAGATTCACAGATCAGAAAGAAGGAAAGCACCTACATCTTTGATTCTTATTGTTAAATTATCTGTAACTGGAAGCAGAAACCTAGAGTATTATGGGGGGAGATAAATTCTCAAATGTGAAATGTTTACATATATCTCATAGTTTTTTTTTTTTTTTTAATTTTTTTTCAATGTTTTTTATTTATTTTTGGGACAGAGAGAGACAGAGCATGAACGGGGGAGGGGCAGAGAGAGAGGGAGACACAGAATCCGAAACAGGCTCCAGGCTCCGAGCCATCAGCCCAGAGCCCGACGCGGGGCTCGAACTCACGGACCGCGAGATCGTGACCTGGCTGAAGTCGGACGCTTAACCGACTGCGCCACCCAGGCGCCCCCATATATCTCATAGTTTTAATGTGAATGCTATTATTTGGCCATTGTTCATACAACTTAGTGAGAAATTAAGTTATGAAAGTACACTATGGATGTCAGATATAAGACAGAAAGAATAGAAAGGTTAGTGCATTGAAAGAAAATTGAATTGCTCAGTGACTTATAATACTAACTTAACACTTTTCTCACAAGACTAATTTGGAAAACTTCTGATTACAAAAGTCACAGAACAAAAAGGAAGGATGGGGGAGGGACATATTATTTTCCTGATCACATAAAGCAAGGGGCCAAAGATTTTACTGTAAAGGGCTAGAAGTTAAATATATGGCCTCTGTTGCAGCTACTCAACACAGCCATCGCAGCACAAAACTAGCTATAGACAATTTATAAACAAAGGAGCATGACTGTGCTCCAATAAAACTTTTATTTATGTACACTGAGATTTGAATTTCATATAATTTGGCACAAAATGGTGTTCTTATTTTTTTTTTCTTTTTTAAGTATCTAAAAATGTGAAATGACTTTAAGATCATGGCCATACAAAAATAGCTGGATTTCATTTGTAGGCCTTAGTGTGCCAAACCCTAAAGAAAAAGAATTCTAATGGTCTAATTATGAAACAAGTCTAATTCCATATATCCCATATATTCCCATATTCCCAGGGCTTTAGGAAATTCTATTTTGGGTGTCTACTCTGTTCTCCAGGGAAGAATCTTATATAAAGAAGCATTCCCAAGTAGCTGCCAGAGATTGCTTACAAGGGACTTCAAATCAATGTGTGCATCAGTGTCTATGAACAGAAAAAATAAAATGATTCACATATTCACATGAAAAGAAAATCAAAGGTGTTCCATACTTTTTACCATGACTAATCTTTTCTTACTTTACTCAAACCTAAAAATTTGGAAATTTAAGCCATAGTAAAGCTGAAAGAGATGACCACTTTACCTTTTATGTATTTATTTATTATACTGGTTATAGAATACAAATTCCCATTATTTCTTATTCAGTATCACTACATGAGTGGCTCCTATTCACCCATTATTCATCATTTTATTTTGTGTCTTTTGCTAAGTAACATCATAGTAAAAATATCTATGCCACAGGAGTAATAGCAATATCAAAAGAATTTACCAACTGAAATTAAGAAATAGTTCAGTCTGATTAATGAAATTATAAAAGGAAATAGAATAATTTAAATGAATGTATTTTATTATTTCATTGATGTATAGGTAGGCCTAGGTAAAAACCTTTGGGGGTGATTCATTGTAAATAGCATGACCATACATCTCAGCCCAGAATAGTGCCAAATTAGCACCCTTGTCCTGTGTGTAATTATTCACAGTAGTCTATTTCATTTTGAAAAGCATATCCAAATGGAAAAGAAATTATATGGTTTCCATAACTTTAGAAACACATGAGCCTATTTTGTAGTCTATATCTGATAATTCTATTTTCTAAAGTTCTTGGAAGAGGTCTAATTCTGATGTTTATTCCTTCTTAAAAATGATATATTATTTATTTGTGCAATTTTTAATTGTGGATTGTGAACTCATGTTTGGCAGGATTTATTTCTGAGAATCTCATGAGGACTAGGAGAGAGGTTTCTGCTCTGCCAAGCACCCTATGGATGGTACCACCATAAGACTACTTTATATGTTACTATCTCAGGTTGAAGTCTTTCAAACTTATGAAAGTAGTATAAAGCAAATACTAAACTTAAGTGAGTAAAGATTTATGATTATGAAGTCTCAGGGAAGAACTTTTTTAATTCAGGCCAGAACAAAATGCTTTCTTACAGGTTTGTTTGTTTTGCTGATATTAGATATGTTTTTCTAGCCCATTCTTTACCTGATAATGTAGCCTTTACAAAATCCTGGCTTCATATAGATGTAAGTTTCTACTCACTAGTTCTGAACCTAAATCCTTTCCTCTGTGTGGGTATCAAAATACTAATTCTTCTCCTTCTGCAAGACAATAAAAGCATTAGTAATCACTTATTACTCAAGAGACAATATCTCTTGAAAGCTCTTGAGTTCCTCAAGCTTAGCTCTGCATTTTAAAGCACGTTTGCCATATTTTATCCAGCATTTCTTTACAGTGTGAAGATTTTCAAAATATCTAATCTTCCATATTTCTGGAAACCAAACAGAATGGTGAGTGGGAAAGAAAAGAGTAAAACTAGCAAATAATAAGTTAAAGAGGTCAGAAGAAAATGTAGAGAATGAACACAGTTAATGGGGGAGATTTTCAAAAAAGACCTGATCAGCCAACTGATATAGCAACCTAAGATAAAACATGAGAAAAAGGACATTAGCTTTATATAAGTCTGCTGGGAATTTAAGATTGTAAGTTCAGAGTAGCATTTCAGGTGGTGACACCTGAAAAAGATACCCTTATTTATTTGAAGAAATTAGCTGGAAACAGAGACACAGAATAGCCTCCTAAGTCTGGATATACTTCATTAATGAAATTATTGTACAGATTTAAAAATTTATACAGTAATCCTAAGCATAGTGCTCTGTAGACACTAAATAATCATAGTTACTTTCTCTACTCCTTTCCCTTCTTCCATGAGAAAATTATACAGATACTGTCAGATGCTATAAGGCAAGAACCTTAGAAAACAGAATTCTCAGATATAAACTCCCATGCAGGAAAGGGTTCACTGAGCAGGCCTCAGTTGCTGAAACCAGCACATCTCCAAGAAAGGCCCGTCTTATGTGAATGACCCCAAATAAAAACTCTGGACACCAATGCTCAGGTGAGCTTCCTTGATTGTCCACATTTTTCACATACTGCCACACATGACTGTGGGAAAATTAGGTGATTCCATGCAATCCCACTTGGATAGGATAACTGAAACCTTGTGCCTGATTTCTCCTGGACTCCATCTCATGTAACTTCTCCCTTTGCTGACTTTATTCTGTATAATTTCATTGTAATAAATTGTAATTGTGAGTATAACAGTTTTTCTGATTCTTGGGAGTTCTAGTGAGTCATCAACCCTGTGAGTGATCTCAAGGATCTTGAACACAACTACAAAGTAGTTTCATATGTTTCCAAAAGTTATGATGAACATGAAGCTCGTTTCCAAATGGATATACTTTTCAGAGTGAAATGAGGCACTATTAACAGTTACAGACAGTACAAGATGGATGATAAGGGTCAAATCAAGCACATTTCTATTAAGAACTTTTTATCGTAAGAGAAAACAGAGGAACAAAAATCAGTAGGGAATTAGACACCCTGAGGACAGGGTCAAAACTTTGGAACAGCCACTGTGAAGAGTATTCATTGAGTCAAATAGATAAATTCCACTGAAATGCCAAATAGCTGTCAAGACTTCATTGTATTTATGAGCATCAGTTTGGAGTGGGTCACACATGCCCAATAAATGGAAATTTATTCCAGAGGCCCTCAGTAAAGAAATTGAAAAAAACAAAGCAGATTTTGAGGATGGCTTTGAATTCTCACTCAAATACTAAATCCTGCCAATCCCCTCAGATTTTTTTCTCTAGGTGTGCATATTGTGTCTTCTCATTTTGGGTCCCTAACAGCTTACCAATAATACTATTGGCATAATACTCTACAAGTCCAAGTTCTAATCTAGAATCAGAACTATTTTATTACTTATTTTAATTGAAAAGTAGCACATGCTTTCATTATATCTACAAAGTAATATATTTGTGTGTGTATATATATATATATATATATATATATATATATAATGAATGAATCACTTCTTATACACAACTCATTATTTTGCTGCATTTATTTCCATTTATTTTAATGTAAATACCATTCATCATTAACACATAGTTTTGATTTTTTTAATGAGTTCATATCCTATAGAAAATTAAATGCTCCTTTTCTCCAATTGATATTTAACTAAAAGCATCTTATCAGCAGATCCTGTGTGCTTTTTGTTCCTTAAAGTTTATTTATTTTGATAGAGAGGGAGAGAGAGAGCACAAGTGGGGGTGAGGCAGAGAGAGAGAGTGAGGGAGAGAGAGAATCCCAAGCAGGTGCCATGCTGTCAGCACAGAGCCCAATGCAGGGCTCAAAACCATGAACCATGAGATTATGACCCCAGCTGGAATCAAGAGCCAGACACTTAACTGATTGAAGCACTTAACTGATATAAAAGTATATCCTTTAAATGACTTTATTAGATTCCATCCCAATGAAACCGTCTATCTCTTCATTTTTTCAGATGAGAAATTTGAAGCTTTGAGAGGTTAAGGGACTTCTCCAAAGTCACAGAGTTAGCCACATTAAATTTAGGACAAAAAAATAATTTCTCCAGATTTCTTGTTTAATATTTTCTGACTTCACTTTAATCTGCCCAACATAGTGCTGACCATTTAATCTTCCTAAAATATTGACTAAATCATATAACCCCTCTCCTTTATAGCATTGGCTCCCAACTCCACAGAGGAAAACATCCAAACTCTTATCCTAGTTTCTAGATTATTTAAAATCTAGCTTTGTACTACTTTCATTTTCCCTATCCCAAACTACTTTATATTAAACATCTGCTCAAATTTAACTTGTAATATTACCCTAGAATATAGCATACTAATTACAGGATCCAAGACTTTTTTTTTTTTTTAATTTACATCCAAGTTAGTTAGCATATAGTGCAATAATGATTTCAGGGGTAGATTCCTTAATGCCCCTTATCCATTTAGCCCATCCCCTCTCCCACAACCCCTCCAGTAACCCTCTGTTTGTTCTCCATATGTAAGAGTCTTATGTTTTGTCCCCATCCCTGTTTTTATATTATTTTTGCTTCCCTTCCCTTGTGTTCATCTGCTCTGTCTTAAAGTCCTCATATGAGTGAAGTCATATGATATTTGTCTTTCTCCAACTGACTAATTTTGCTTAGCATAATACCCTCTAGTTCCATCCACGTAGTTGCAAATGGCAAGATTTCATTCTTTTTGATTGTCGCGTAATACTCCACTGTGTGTGTGTGTGTGTGTGTGTGTGTGTGTGTGTGTGTGTACCACATCTTCTTTATCTATTCATCCATCGATGGACATTTGGGCTCTTTCCATACTTTGGCTATTGTTGATAGTCCTGCTATAAACATTGGGGAGCATGTTCCCCTTCGAAACAGCATACCCGTATCCCTTGGATAAATACCTAGTAGTGCAATTTCTGGGTAATAGGGTAGCTCTATTTTTAATTTTTTGAGAAACCTCCATATTGTTTTCCAGAGTGGCTGCACCAGTTTGCATTCCCACTAGCAGTGCAAAAGAGATCCTCTTTCTCTGCATCTTCACCAACATCTGTTGTTGCCTGAGTTGTTAATGTCAGCCACAGAATCCAAGACTTATGTACCTTGTTTCCCTCACCAAGATGTAATTTTCTTTTATCTCACATATCCAAATACTAAAATCCTTCAGGGCGCTATTCAAATCCTGTACCCTTCACAAAACTTTTTCAAACCACTCTAATTTACTCTAAATTTTTAGTCCTCTACATTCTTTTTATATGAATAGACTGTCCTCCAATTGGGTATAAATTATCTCAGTTATTCATTGGCATGTCAATCACCCCTGCAATGTTAAAGAAAAATACTCAACTATACTGAGTAGACTTGCTTTAAATTCATGAATGCAAACTTCAGATGGATTCCTTTTTTCAAAAAGTTCTATTGTAGTAAAATATACATAGCATAATATTAACAATTTTAACCATTTGAAACAGCACAATTCGGCATCACTAAATGCATTCACAATGTTGTACAACCATCACCACGATATATGACCAAAACTTTTCAGCATCCCCAACAAAACTCTGTATCCATTACATGATAATTCTCCCTTCCCCATCTCCCCATCTTTGGTCATCTCTATTCTACTTTTTGTGAATTTGCATATTCTAAGTACTTCACATAAGTGAAATTGTACAGTATTTGTCCCTCTGTGTCTGGCTTATTTTTTATAAAGTGTAATGTTTTCAAGGTCCATTCATATTGTAGCATACATCAAAATTTCATTCCCTTTTATGGCTGGATTATATTTCATTGTATGTATATAACACATTCTGTTTATCTGTTGATAGACACTTGAGTTGTTTCCACCTTTTTGGCTATGAACATTGGTGTACAAATATCCGTTCGAGTCTCTGTGTTCAATTATTTTGTATATATACCTAAGAATGAAGTTACTGAGTCATACATTAGTTTTATGTTTCATCATTTGAAAAACTACCAAACTGTTTTCCATAGCAGCTGCACCATTTTATATTCCCATTTAATACACAGGATTCCAATTTCTGTACATCTTTGCCAACACTTGGTATTAGCTGTTTTTTGGATTACAGACAAGCTAGAAGGTATGAAGTGGTATTTCATTGTGTTTTTGATTTTCATTTCTCTAGTGAACGATGTTGAGTATCTTTTCTTGTGCTTATTGGTCATTTACATTATCTATATTGGAGAAATGTCTATCTAAAAACTTTGCCCATTTTTTAAAGTGGCTTATTTTTGTTGGTGTTGAGTTTTTAAATTATGTATAATATATGTGATTTGCA
Source organism: Panthera uncia (assembly GCF_023721935.1). Taxonomy (NCBI): domain Eukaryota; kingdom Metazoa; phylum Chordata; class Mammalia; order Carnivora; family Felidae; genus Panthera; species Panthera uncia. Next base: position 79,817,308 of record NC_064811.1, read on the forward strand.
AATATATATACATATATTTGCATATATATATATATGATTTGCAAATATTTTCTTCCATTCAGTAGGGTTTTGGCATCTTGATAATATCCTTTGATATGCAAAAGTTCTTAATTTTAATGAAATCTATTTATCTACTTTTTGTTGTTACCATTTGTGCTTTTGGTGTCATATCTATAACATCATCACCGGGTCTGACATCATGAAGATTTCTTAAATTTTTCTTCCAAGAGTTCTATAAAATTTTAGCTCTTCTTTAATATTTTATAAACTAATTTTTGTATATGGCAAAAGGTAAGGGTCCAATTTCATTCTTTTGCATGTGGATGTCCAGTTATTCTAGCACTGTTTGTTGGAAAGGCTACCTTTCCCTTCATTGAACAGTCTTGGTACTCTTGTTGAAAAGCAATTAATCATATATGCGAGAATTTATTTCTGAGCTATTTCACTGGTCTAAATATCTTTCCATATGCCAGTACCATACTACCCTAATTGCTGTAGCTTTGTTGTAAGTTTTGAAGTGAAGATATGTAAATTCTCCAACATTATTCTTTTTCAAGGTTGTTTTGTCTATTTGGGGCCCCTTGAAATTCCTTGTGAATTTGAGAATTGGCCTTATCATTTCTGCAGACAAAGCTGTTATAATTTTGATTCAGATTGTGTTAAGTCTGTATGTGTTTTTTTTTTTAATTTTTTTTAATGTTTATTTATTTTGAGAGAGAGTGCAAGCACGGAAGGGGCAGAAAGAGAAGGAATGAGAATCCGAACAGGCTCCATACTGTCAGTGCTGAGCCTGATGTGGGGCTGGATCTCACAAACCAAGATCATGACCTGAGCCAAAATCAAGAGTCAGACACTTAACCAACTCAGCCACCGAGGCTCCCCAAGTCTATAGATGATTTTTTAATAGTATTGACATCATAACAATATTAGGACTTCCTATTCATGAACACAGGTGAAAGCTTAAGGTCTTCTCAGGTCTTTTCTGAGCCTGAAACTTTCCCTGGGCATGCCCAGTGGCCTACTAAATTCCCTGTATGTGTGGTTAATTTTGAATGTTAAAAAGATAACCAGGTACTGTCTTTTTAAATCTCTTGGAAGCTGCTGTAGCCAGTAGAGGTTAAAACAACTGTGACTTGCCTTTTGCACCAAAATGATCAGGAAGAGCAATATGCAATTAGAACACAGAGCCCCAGCATTTGAAATACAAGGTCCTTATTGCCCACCCTGGTTCCAGCAACTCAAGCCAGAAACAGGGGTTGCCATTTCCACAACTGCCTGCCACGGGGTGGGTGTGAGGGTTGGGTAGTCACTACCACACTGAAGGTTGAAATGGACAGACAGTAACAACTCACCAGCTAAGCTTTCTACTAGTTGGTGAAGTATTCAGACAGGCTCCAGAGTTCCAAAACAAGCACTTCAGTTTGTGCCAGTACAATTGTTTTCTAGGAGGAGAGACAAATCCCTGGCCTTTTGTACTCTGCTATCTTCCCTGACTTTACTCCTTACCAGATGGGTTCTTAATCCCCTAATTTATGTATCTATCCCAACTTCTCTCCCAATACCCAGATTTAGGCATATAATTCCAACCTCTATGGACTCCTAATGCTACTACTCAATCATAATATTTCAGTTTGATCTATGTAGTCTCCCACTCCAAAATGACTATTTCATAACTTCTCTCTTTTTAGTCACTCAATCTTCACTCTCAGCCAATTACAGTACTTTCCATACCTCACTGAGAAAATCAAAGCAATCAGAGGAGACTTCCACGGACTCCCATTACTCTCTGCCCAATTACCAGCATCTTGCATATACATCCTACTCTCCCCTGTCTGTTACCACAGACCCATACTGAAAGCCATGAGAGCAAGAATCATTGAGGCCCTCTTAGAAATCTACTTACCACATTCATAACACAGGAATATCCTGTGGCAAGTTTTGCTGACAGTAGTTTTGAAACACCATTCTGGGTGAATGGGTGACTAAAGTTAAGGAGGTCAAGTTAAAAAAAGAAAAAAAGGAGGGGAGGTTAATTAAAGGTTTTGCTTATTTTCAAACTTCAAAAACAAAAAATACCCTTTTTTGTGGCAAGTTTTAGGGGGAAAGGGTATACTATTTAACTTTTTTTATTTTTATCTGTAAAATAAAAAAGTCTTTACCTACATATATATATTTAAAATTTAACAAAAAATGGCACACCATGTCCATTAGTGATTTAAGCATGTCCTCTAACAATATACTTATAACTACACTCAGTTTAATGTATAAAATTCTGAAATACATTCTACCTGAATTACTGGTTTGTGCAAAGCAACCTAAGATTTAAAAGGGAGAGAACTGTGCTCATATTGCATACTCTACTATTCTTTTCTTTTGTAAAGATTTATCAATATCTGCTCTACAAGTGAGTTATCTTCATTTATTCTGACATAAGCCTATTTTCCACAGACATACTGCCTTTTCTTTTCCCTAGGAATATAAATTATCTACTTCCTTAAAAAAATAAATATACTTTATATTGCCTTCATTTCTCTTCATCTTTATTTGATATGTTTATAAAATATTTGGCTTTCAAGAATATACTGGTACTGTATGTGTACGTAAATCTGTCCAATACTTTCTTAAACAAAGAGATCAGCTAAAACTTTATATTAATTTATATTTACTGGCTCCCTGAAAATGCTGCAGACTGGTCAAAAGCTCTAAAGTTTGTATTCTTAGAAAATGATTCTCTATGAAAGATGTATAATATCCATCCTATTTTTATAGGTTCCTATCTCTATTCCATGCTATGTTCTTTGGTTTTAAATGTTATAAAGTCCTTGGATAAAAGTCTTAGGAAACACAGCCTGGTGAGAGATAACTGCAAATATAAAATAAATACTCATGACACCTGGTGCAGAATTCACATGAACAATAAAAAACTTTGACCGTGACATTAGTTTGCCCTTCAAATGTATGGTTCCTATTGAACCAATCAACATTGCCTGAGTTTATTTCTGATTTCTTCTAATCATCATTTTTTCCCTCTTTGCCTCTTCACTTTCTCTTCTCTCCCTGTTTAAAAAATAATAATAAATTGCTCTTTCTCTCATTCTGCTCTCCCCACAAGAGCTATTTCAAATCTCCCCACTTGTTGAAGCACTAGAATCAATCACATGATTTCACGTTCTGCCTTACCATACTCTGATGTTTTATTATTGAGAAATCATTAGATAGACAAAATTATTAAAAGCACAAAAGAAGTATTCCCTATTTTATTCTTTATAGATTGTTCCAGTTCCCTCCATTCATACCAAGAAGCACAGGAGCATTTCCACTATTTCTTTTTTCCTCCTTTTAATTTCAGTAGAAGAAAACTGATAGCAGACCATCAGGAAAAAGTTAAAAATATATTTTTAAATTTACATATATCTGATTACATTTCAATGTGCTTATCACATTGCCCCCCACTTCTATTATCCTATCTGCTTTGGGTAGATGCACTCCTCTTTGCTCTAGCAAGGGACTAGAAAATAATCAAAGCAGCAAGCTTATTACTATTGACTGTAACCCAAACCAATAATTTGTAAGAGCCTTATAAGTTATGAGAATGTACCCTACCATTTCAAAGCTGTTGGACCTTCCTCCAAGAAGTGGAAACACCAAATCAAAAATATGAGAAAACATGACTTCACAGATATTTTCTTTATTTACACTGACTACAGCCACATCACATGGAGTATCCATGAAGTTGAAAACTTGATACAAGCTCTTTTATTTATAATTCAAATCCATCTCTTCATTATCTCATCCTTTCATCTTTTCTTCTTAAAAAAATATTCTTTGAAAACTCCCAGACCTCCCCCTAAAATAAAGTTAATTATATCACAAGCAGCTCTGCTCCTAATTAAGTTTAATCTGCCACAAATGCATTTTCTCATTATCACTAACACTAGAATAAGGTCCTCTGGTTTGTAAATGCTCCGCTCCATGAGATTGACTCCCAAGTGTAATATGGGCTTAACTCAGGTTTGTGGTCACAAGAAAGTTAACATTTAGCAAAATAAGTTCTGGAAATATTCTTCATGACACTCAACACCTTCCAGCATTCAGTGAGTTTTTTTTCTGTTTTCACTCCTAAACTAGATAGATAGATAGATAGATAGATCCCTAACACAAAACAATAGATGGCATTCTGATTAATATTAACAATACGCACACTGAGACTGAAATTTCCACTAACTCAAAACTATCAAGTTTCCAAACAAATGTATTATTAGTGGTGAGTGAGTTCATCCTATTTCAGTACAGTATGTTTTCCCTGTCATTTTCTTGTACACATTCAATATGGGTGCAGATAGAAGTCAGTAAGTTTAATAAATTATGAGATTAACAACTACATCATTAGTCTTATACTAACCCAACTTACCATATGAAATTAACACCAAGAAACAATTTTCTCTGATACTTCAGTGAAGAAAAAAATTCTATAAGTTGGTAAATGTTGCTAAACACGATAAATGGTAAATATTTAAATAATTTTAATTAAAATTATTATAGTCATTATTTTCACACTGATGGTGTCAGTCTAGACTTTAGGGGTTCTGAGTTACTGGCCTTTCATCTTTTTAATGAGAACTAAAATGGTATATTAAGAGGTATGGCATATTTTCCAGCGAAGAATGGCTTTAGTTTATCAAAGTATCTCAGAAGGCCATTTGTGTCAGAATACGGAGGCCCTAGAGGGCTATCTGTAAAGAAAGTGCAAAAAAAAAAAAAAAAAGGATCTAAAAGACTCTATGAGACAATGAAAGATATTTGGTTTTATTTTGCTCTGGCATTTTAGACAGGAAAGAGATGAAGGACCCAGTAAATTAAGGAGACAAGGAAGTTGTAGATGGAAAACCAAGGAAAGGATTTAGCAAGATGTCAGAAAGCTGGCAATCATATACCTATAAGAAAAAGATGTTTAAAAGACTTAAGAAAAATGGATATGTTATATTTACATTTAAACTGTTTACTGATGAGACAAACAAAATACATTGGACAGTTAAAGAGATAGTGCGGTACTTTGCGGGAATTGAAGGAAAGAGTTGAATTTTGTTTTAGATTAATGGAGTAGAAGCAAAAAAAGAAGAGGAAAGGTGGCGAGATGTAAAGTCATGATCAAAGATTGGGTGGAAAGAGGAAATAAAAACAAGAGGTAGTCAGAAAGAAGTCACCAAGAATCTTCAGCACTACTGCGTGGTCAGGGAGTAAGGGGTTGTATTTTTAATGCATGTGGATAAGAAGATCAGAGGATTTGCTGATTCCTAGGTAGTTAATATTTGGGCTATTCAAATAAAACCAGAAAAATCAGGTGCCCATAACAAAATATGAAAATATTTAAGGTGCCAGCAAAATATTTGTTTTGCTGAAGTTTCAGGAACTTCTTTCCTGGAGTTTCAGATGAGATCTAAATATGAGTCACAAGAAGGGATGCTGCAATCCTTTATCTATGTAGGTAATAAGCCAGAAAGTTTTTAGAGATGCCAGATATTCTAGGAATTATAAATATCTGAACTATTGCAGGAGCCTCTTAACTTGTCAGTCTGCTTCCACTGCTCTTCTTTCCAATCCATTCTCAACACTAGCACAAGTTTTCTCAAGTATGAATCTGATGTGTTACTTCCCTATTTAACAGCTCCTGATGGCACACCAAGATTGTTCGTGATTTAACTCAACATAGTTACATTCTCAAGTTCTGCTACTCTCACCATCACCAGCCACATTATATTACTTGTTTTCAAGTTCATCTATTGACCTTCATATACCTTAACAGAATTGATTATTCCTAAGTCTTTGTTTCCAATGTATTCTATTAAATAACTTACCATAATAAAATCCTAGCTACTGAAGTTTGAATTCATTCACCATGCTAAAATCTTAAGGACAGGAACTAAGGTTTGGGATTTATGTCTCACACTCTATAACCTGCCCAAGCCCAAGGTCTAATGGGTGTTCAATAAATGGTTTTAAATTAATGACCAAGGTGCTATAAGTATCTACCCTGGAAAGTAAATGAGCCAAAGCAAGTATACATATATACATGTCTGAATACATGTATTACTCGGGAGGTGGTGATTTCATTTTACATGGTACATATGTCAAAATACGATGACATTTCAAGGATGATGGAAAGAAGACACAAGCTTGAAACAGTGAGTTGAATTATATGGTCTTCAAAGTTTCTTACAACCCTGTGGGTCAACAATTTTATGATTAATATATCATGAATGGAAGAAAAAGAAATTCAGAAAGAAAATATAATGCTAAGCATCTATAGATGGTCATACTGGAAGAGAAAATACTCTACTGCAGGTCCTCAATGTCTCTGTGTGTACCTCATTAGCAAGGATCTCTGTTGTTAGTTTCCTATTACTATTGTAACAAACTACCATGAACATTGTGGCTTAAAACAACACAAATTTATTTTCTTACAACTCTGGAGGTTAGAAGTTGAAAATGGGTCTCACTGGTCTAAACCCAAGGTGTTTGCAGAGCTGCATTCCTGTCTGGAGGTATGAGGGGAGAATATATTGTATCACCTTTTCCAGCTATTTGAGGTCACCCACATTCCTTGCCTCATGACACTTTCCACCTTCAAAGCCAGCAATGGCAGGTTGAGTCTTTCTCACAATACATCACTCTGACTCTCTTTTTCTCTTTCACTTATAAGGATGCTTCTGAACATAGAACCTTCTTGAAAAATCCAGAATAATCTCCTTATCTCAAAACCATTGGTTAGCAATGTTCACTTAATTACCCCTCCCATATACTATGGGTTGAATTGTGCCCCCTAACAGATATATTGATGTTTCAACTTCCAATAAATCACATTGTGACCTTATTTGGGAGTAGGGTTGTTGCAGATTACTTAAAATGAGTTCATATTAAAGTACTGTGGGCTCTTAATCCATTATGACAGCTGTTATAAACAAAAGGAGACAGACGCACGAAGAGAAAATGGCCATATAATGATATAGGCAGAGACTGGAGTGACTCATCTACAAGCCAAGGAATGCTAAATATTGCCAGCAAACACCAGAAGCTAGAAGAGGCAAAGAAGGATTCTCTTCTACAGGTTTCAAATGGAACATGGCCCCCTGCTCCCTTCATAGGAACTCCTTGTCTCCAGAGCTGTGAAACAATACATTTCTGTTGTTTAAAGCCAGCCAGTTTGTGGTACTTTGTTATGGCAACCCTAGCAAAGTAATGCATTATATAACAGAACATATTCACAGGTTCTTAGGATTAGGACATGGACATCTTTATGGGGCCATTATTCTGCCAACCATGGTCAGTGCGAAAATGATAAAAAATAGAATACATTTGCCCTCTAATCAAGAAAGAACAAGATAAATCTCTTTTTGGAAAATGGAAATAATCATCTTTTTTTCCCCTTCTATTTTACATAGTATCCTGAGGCTTTTATCTACTTGGAACTTCTATTAAGAATTACAGGTCACTTAGCAACAATTTTTAACCACTGCTTTTTCTATTGATTTCAGTATTAAGTGAATTAAGTGCTTATCTAATATAATGGCTACTTCAGGTTCAGTTTAGGAAAACATATAATTTAAATAAAAAATTAATAGCCAATGGGATGCCTGGGTGGCTCAGTTGGTTAAGCATCCAACTTCAGCTTAGGTCATGATCTCACACTCTGTGAGTTCAAGCCCCGCGTAGGGCTCTGTGCTAACAGCTCAAAGCCTGGAGCCCGCTTCAGATTCTGTGTCTCCCCCTCTCTCTGCCCCTCCCCAGCTCATGCTCTGTCTTTCTCTGTCTCAAAAATATATGAAACATTAAAAAATTTTAAGAAAAAATTAATAGCCAAAACATAGACTAGTCACCATGACTGAGCTTAAATAAACTAGGGGAAAAAAAAATCTGTAACTGCTCAGTATCCTCGAGTTTTATTTTAAAAAAAAGGAAAAAAAAGTTTCCACTCTAAATTTTTAGAGGTTATTTTTTTTAATTTTATTCTATTATGGTAAGAACACTTAACATGACATCTACTCTCTTAAATTTTTTTAAGTGTACATTATTGTTGACGGTAGGTACAATGTTGTACATGAGATCCCTAGAGCTTATTCATCTTGCTCAACTGAAACTTTATGCCACTGATTAGTAATTCCCCATTTTCCCTCCCCCCACTTCCTGGAAACCACCATTCCATGCTGAGCCTATGTATTTAGCAATTTGAGATACCTCATATAAATGAGAACATTCAGTACCTGTCTTTCTGTGACTGGCTTATTTCACTTAGTATAATGCTATCAATGTTCATCCATGTTGTCTCACATTGCAGAACTTATTTCTTAAGGCTGAATAGTATTCCATTGTATGTATATACCACATTTTCATTATCCATTCATCTGTCATGGACATTTAGGTTGATTCTACATCTTGGCTGTTGTGAATAGTTATGCAATAAACACGGAAGTTCTATTACCTCTTCAAGATTCCAATTTCAGATTTTTTAGATAAATACCCAGAAGTAGAATTAATGGATCACAGGGTAGTTCTATTTTTAATTTTTGAGGAATTTCTATATTATTTTACATAGTAGCTATACCATTTTGCATTCACACCAAGAGTGTGCAAGAGTTATGATTTTGCCACATCCTTACCAACATTTGTTGTCTTAGTTTTTTTGATAATAGCCATCCTGACAGGCATGAGTTGGTATCTTGTTATGGTTTTGATTTTCATTTCTTTGATGATTAGTGATGTTAAACATTTTTTCATAAAACAATTGGCCATTTGCATGTCTTCTTTGGGACAATGCATATTCAAGCCCTTAACCCACTTTTAATCAGACTATTATTTATTTATTTATTTATGCCGTTGAGTTGTAGGAGTTCCTTATATATTTTAGAGACTTAATATCTTATCAGATATATGCTTTGCAAATATTTTCCCCTATTCCATGGGTTGACTTTTCACTGTTCCTTTGTGTGCAGGAGTTTTGGGGCTTTTAAAGACATTTAAATCTGTATTCAGCACAGCTTGTATCTAACAACCCTTTTGAAGGTGATAAGACTGCATTCCTTTTTATTATTTTTAAATATATAAATATATATACATATAAATATATACGTATTTATATATACGTATATATATAAATATATACGTATATATATTTATATATTTATATTGGAAATGTATATATTTCCAAAGATCTTTTAACCCCATGAAAGCAAAATGACATACTTTGCATTTTTTCATTCTGTCAGATTCATCTTTCTCCTTAATAGAGTAGGATTAACACATTTGTCTTTTGAGATAAGACACATTCTGTGCTGTTCCCTAGTGACCAATCTTTATAGGAACATCAGGTTCAGACCTATTTTGCCCATATAACTAGAGGCTAATAACAGGAGGGACAGGAGAATGTGAATGGGGACAGGTAAAAGAATGAGAGCTTTTGGCCTAATAGAAAGCTTTCTCCCTAAAAAAATGAATCTCATTTGCCTTACAGATTTGCATACCATTAACAAATATGAACACTTATTTCAATTGTGAGGAGCATGTAGCTAAAATGCCCGAGGGGAAGAAAAAGTATGGAAAGAAAATCTTATTTTACAAGAGCAATGGAAAAAAAAATCAAAGGTACTGTCTCTCTCTTATTTGAAAAATATTCTATATTAAATACAAGACCAAATACATATTTGAAGTATTCCAAATTGAAAACAAAAAATACCTCAAGAAAAACAAACAAAAAACCTACAACAGAACAAGTCATTCAAGAACTCTTCAATTTCTTAGGAAATATTTTCATTTCCTTAGCTTTCATTATTAGATTATGAAAATATATTATTCCTAAAATCATATGGCTAAAAAAGAACAATGCATTCCAGCTTCTGCATAAATGTTAATAATTTCCTTTCTCTCATAGTCAAAGCATCCTGGTTAAATCTTGCTAACGTTCTTTCAATTCTGACTCTCAGAGGACCTAACTACAAATATAATAATGTATGTAATATTTTTAAAAAGAAATATTGGACAAAAATCTTAACACTAGAAAATAATAAGGGGCATCTGTGTGCCTCAGTCAGTTAAGTGTCTGACTTCAGCTCAGGTCATGATCTCAGTTTGTGAGTTCGAGCCCCACATCAGACTCTGTGTCGACAGCTCAGAGCCTGGAGCCTGCTTCGGCTTCTGTGTCTCCTTCTCTCTCTGCCCCTCCCCTGCTTGCACTGTATCTCTTTCTCAAAAAATACATGAACATTAAAAAAAATTTAAAGAAAAAGAAAATAAGAGCCCTCTATCACAAGAAGAAAATAAAGGTCAGTATGTAGTTATCTGTATACTATTAGCTACTTGTATAGCATATAGATGTTAAGTGAGAAATTTAAACATGGTACCCTAAATTATCTGAATCCTGGATTTTAGAAGGCAAGAGACTAATGCTTTTATGTGCAAAGATAGGCTACAATTCTGCAAAACAAAGAATGATTTAAGTCCAATGGCAAGGATTTTAAGGTAAAGCTTTCAAGTATATTTAAGTTTCAATTAATTCTACATATTTCTATTATACAGTTTATTGGATTTCAGGCAAAAGCTTTTATGAGATGGCATGAACTAAGGATAAATAGGGACCCTATAAGTAGGTTGACCAAATGTCCCTGTTTGACCAGGACAATCTTATTTTATGCCTGTTGTCTGAATATTTTTTTAATTTTTTTAACATTTATTCATTTTCAAGAGACAGAGACAGAGCATGAGTGGAGGAGGGGCAGAGAGAGAGGGAGACACAAAATCCAAAGCAGGCTCCAGGCTCTGAGCTGTCAGCATGGAGCCCAACACGGGGCTTGAACTCATGAACCACAAGATCATGACCTGAGCCGAAGTCTGACACTTAACAGACTGAGCCACCCAGGCACCCCTGAACATTTTTAATTGAATCCTTTTTGTCACAGGATACAAAAATTAATGTACAAAAATCTGCTACATTTTGATACACTAATAATGAAGCAGCAGGAAAAGGAATTAAGAAAACAATCCCATTTACAACTGTACCAATAATAATAAAATACTAGGAATAAACTTAACTATAGATGTGAAAGACTAATACTCTGAAAATCATAAAAGATGATGAAAGAAATTGAAGATGACACCAACAAATGGAAAGACATCCCATGCTCATAGATTGTAAAAGCAAATATTACTAATGTGTCTATTACTACCCAAAGCAATCTACACATTTAATGCAATCCCTATCAAATACCAACAGAATTTTTCATAGAACTAGAAAAAATAATCCTAAAATTTTTATGGAACCACAAAATACCCCAAATAGCTAAAGCAATCTTGAAAAAGAAAAACAAAACTGGAGACATCACAATTCCTGACTTCAAGTTATATTACAAAGCTATAGTAATCAAAACAGTATGGTACTGACACAAAAACAGATACATAGGTGAATGAAACAGAATAGAAAGCCCAGAAATAAACCTACAATAATATAGTCAATTAATCTTCAATGAAGGAGGCAAGAATATGCAATGGGAAAAAGAAAGTCTCTTCAACAAATAGTGTTAAAAAAACTGGACAGCTACATGCAAAACAATGAAACTAGACCACTTTCTTTATACTATATTCAAAAATAAACTCAAAATTGATTAAGGGCCTAAATAGGAGACCTGAAACCATAAAAATCCTGTAAAAGAACACAGGCAGTGTCTCTGGCATCAGTCATAGGGATGTTTTTCTAGATATCTCTTGAGACAAGGGAAACAAAAAAAAAATAAACTATTGGGACTACATCAAGATAAAAAGCTTCTGCACAGCAGAGGAAATCATCAATAAAACTAAAAGACAACCTCTGAATGGGAGAAGATATTTGCAAATGACACATCCGATAAAGGTTTAGTATCCAAAATATATAAAGAACTGATACAAGTTAACAACCCAAAAAACAAATAATTCAATTAAAAAATAGGAAGAAGACATATTGTTCAAATGAAGATATAAATATAGCCAAAAGACACATAAAAAGATGCTCAACACCATTCATCATCAAGGAAATACACACACACACACACACACACACACACACACACATACACACAGACACACACACACAAACATATACAATGGAATATATACAATGACAAATCCTTCCATTTGCAAAGACATGAATGGATCTAGAGAGTATAATGCTAAGCAAAATAAACCAGTCAGAGAAAGAGAAATACTGCATGATCTCACTCATATGTAGAATTTAAGAAACAAAACAAATGAACCAAGGAAAAGAGAGACACACAAACAAAAAAACAGTCTTAACTATAGAGAACAAACGAAGGGATATCAGAGGGGAGGTGGGTGGGTGCATGGGTGAAACAAGTGAAGGGGATTAAGAGTATACTTCTCTTGATGAGCACTGAGTAATATACGGAATTGCTGAATTTCTATATTATACACCCGAAACTAATACTACACTATATTTACTTAATTTTAAAAATTAAAAAAAAATTAAATCTAAATTTAAATTTAAAAATTAATTAACTTTTAAATTAAATTTAAATTTAAAAATACAAGATAAAAAAAAAGTATTCCATGTAGATGAAAACAAAAAAAAAAAAAAAAAAAAAGCCCTTTTCACTCTCAAAGTCCTCTTAGTAGATCACTCTATCCAAACAATTAAATCAGGCTGACTAAGCCTGTAATTATCTTCTAAAGTTGTACCTTGTAAAAATGTTTTAAGTTATGTTTATAATTTAAAAATTAAAAAATATATATATATATAGACACATTATTTACATCTAGTAATTTATTTAACTTTTTTTAATGTTTATTTATTTTTGAGAGGGAGAGGGAGAGAGAGAGAGAGAGAGAGAGAGAGAGACAGAGCATGAGCGGGGGAGGGGCAGAGAGAAAGGGAAACAGAATCTGAAACAGGCTCCAGGCTCCAAGCTGTCAGCACAGAGCCTGACGCAGGGCTCAAACTCACAAACTGTGAGATCATGACCTAAGCTGAAGTCATACACTTAACCGACAGAGCCACCCAGGTGCCCCTTCATCTAGTAATTTATTGATAATATATCACAACGAAATAGTAGCAGAGTCCTCTCCAGGAAGTTGGCTCCAACTCGAAGCTAGCTTTCTTATCTCAGCCTGGTATATTTCAGGTAATTGAAAGGCAAGAAAGGGTTGATAATAAGTGGAATAGAAATCCACATTGTGATGCACCTACCTGCTTAGAAATCCAAATTTAAGAAATTCAAGTCTACTGGTTTGGATGTAGTATAGGCCAGAAAGTGAGGCAACTAGAAATTTAGATTATGAGACCATTACTATGATTTATGAGGAAATGTAAAGAGTGTGAGAGTTGGAGGAGAAGGAAGGTTTAAAGCAATTCCATTTTTTTTTCTAGTTGGAAGAGGGTAAATTCTATAAACAACAGATCAGTGTTCTTCAGTTTTGCTACTCTGTAGAACAGTGAGCCATAAATATAGCCTATCTAGACTTTATCAAGGTATTTAATAATGTCTTTCATTATATAAATGCACAAAGTAGATTTTTTTATCTGAATATACCTACTTCACATTCAGCTACTCTATATACTACACTGTACCTCTCATAAGAATCAAAGCAGACAAAAGCATATCATTCCACACAATCGCTTTATATTCAACAGTCAGCCCTCACTCTGACCTCAGTTGTTGTTTTGTTTGTTTGTTTTTTAATGTCCTTAGGAATCAAAATTTCTTTAGGCTCATTTGATCTTTACTTTTACGGCTTATTGAAATCAGCCTCAAAACTCATTTCATGGTCTTGTTTCCCCTAATATAGTTATTTCTAACATTCTAGAGAGAGTCACTCCCTCTACCACCTCTAGTCCCACGGAATAAACTCAAGACCAACCCAACCGGGACACGGTATTTGTTCTGTATGATATTACATAAATGTTACTGATCCATTATCAGCATCAATCAGAATGGATAGTTCTGTTGACTTTCTTGAAATTGTGTTCAACCCTGTTTTTATCTTTATCTTAGATGATGATACATTTTTCATGAAGATGAAGTCACATTTTTCATTGCATAATTGAGATTAAACATTTTTAAGATGGTCTGCAAGGCCTACATGATTTGGCCCAAGCCCACTGACCAACCCTTAATTTGTACAACACTTATCTACTCTCCCTTTAGCTATACTTCCCTTTTTTTTCCTTTTCTTTTTCTTTTTTTTTTTTTTTTTTTTTTTCAGTTCTTTGAATGTGCTATGCTAGGAGTCATAGAACATAATGGTACCTCTGCCTGGGACACCCTTCAAATTCAGCCTCCAAAACATATTGCACACATACACTTAGATTAAACTTTTATAGACCTCAGCTTAATTGGCACTTACCTGGTGGTGGCTGTCCTTAATCTGTAGAACAGAACCCTTCTTTATACACTCTCACAGAATCCTTTATTTTGTAGCATTTACTTCAGTTTGCAATTATAAAGTATTTGTATAATAGCTGATGATCTCCCGCCTCCAGATTTTAAGACATATTATGCGGTATGAATTTTATACCCTACTGGATCTGCCATATTCAGCACAGTGGCCTACTACAGAGAAAACACACCATAAATAATTGTTCTTTTGTAGATTAAAGAATACAAGGCCGGAAAGATAAAGAATACGTTAAAGGAGAGAATCAGTACCCAAAATAATCTTGGCAAACTGGAAAGGTAAGCGACAGTCAGACCCAGGGGTGCTAGATGATAAGTAGTAAATGATAAATTTAAATATATCACCTATCCTCCACACAGCAAGCCTATGAAGGACCTTGTCACAGTCTCCAAATTAGTTTTATTAAGTGCTGATACTCTGTTATAATTCTTAGATTTCATCCTACATTTGTGTTCAATTGAGTAAGCATAGAGAATATAGTTAAAATTTAGTCACATGGTACATAGCCCAGGAATTTTTTAGAATGGTCATGAGAACTAGTCATAATCAATAAATAACAGAAGTCTACTCAATAAGATTGCTAAACAGATGTTGCAATATGGGACAGAATTAACAATGTAGAATCTACAGTAAGGACAATAATAAGACTATTCAAAACTGCTCAGAATACTCCTGGTATACTGTCTAATCTTGGGAACTTCACTTTAAGTGACATACTGAAAAAGGACATGGTTTGAGACTGTTCATGATTGTGTTATCATTCTTAACTGTTTGTTGTCCTTCCTGTAAGAGGCTTGTAAATCCCTGCCCTTTGCTATGTGACTTAAAGTGTCTCCCAGTGAGAGATATAAAATTTCCTACCCCATTAATGTTACAATTGGATGTGTGACTTGCTTTAGCTAAAATTTAAAAAATGAGTAAAAGTAAACTGTATATGTAAAATATGAATAAAAAGATATATGCCACTTCTGAGTAAACATTGCACCTTTTTCCTCTATTAAAAGATTGGCAAAACTTAGAGGCTGCTCCTTCACCCAAGGTTCTAAAATGAAGAAGAACTTCAGCAAATACATAGCTGACCTATTATGTGAGTGAGTAATAAACATTGTTGTAACCACTAAAATCATAGGATTGTTTTTTACCACAGCAAAGCCCAGAGAAAGTTAATTAACAGTGTCAAACAAAATAATTAAAAACTGTGAGACCATTTCATATAAGGAATAGTTCAAGACACTGAGATGTTCCATTTGTTGAAGAAAAAAAAATGTATAGGGACATTGTAGCACTATAGATGAGGGAGCACTTTTAATGAGTGGTCAAATACGAGCGTAGTAGAACTGGTCTGAGTATTCTTCATGGGTCAAGTTAGGACCAATACCTGGGAGCTTTAGGGAAACCCATTTCAGCTCAGTATTAGAATTTCCTACTTGCATAGGTAGTCAAAAACGAAATTGGCAGTTTTAGAATGCTTGTAAAGTTTCCTGGCATTGGGAAGTTCAAATAGCTCAGTACATTTAGTTGGGGTATTTTAAAAAGATTCAAATGTTGGTTGGCTCCATAGACTATATAGACTCTTTATAAACCAAAATGCAAAATTTATAACAAAATACAGAAGACTTGAACCCACTTTTCTCCAAATACTCATTGTCCAGTATACGTTGGCTTTCTTCCTTTCATTCTGTTCTTGTTTAAACATTATAAACAATAATTGGTAAAGAAGAAAAGATTTCTTTTAAATAAGTCATATGCTTCCAAAATTAACAGTCTAAGATTGGATATAGCAGTCATATATGAGACAGTAATACCATTCACAAAGATTTAAATATTTAAAATAAAGTAATTGAATTTTAAATTAAAATAGGAAACTACAAATACAAAATTGCTTTTGGTTCTAAATATTATTCAAAATAAGACTAACTAATGAGTGCACAGAGATTTATAAAATAATGCTCCATTTTCTATATGCAGAATATGATTTCTCCTTCATTTATGAGTCTATGGTGTATTTATAATCATTAGTATGACAACTAATAGGACATTTGATTATTTTAATTTACCCATCCAATATAGAATTTGTTGAATGAAAGAATGTAATATCAAAATTAACCAATCAACTTTATATTTAAAAATTAATGAATTACATCTTCAGAAGAATTTTCATGCTTGCTTTTATAAGAAAAATAACTATCAAGTAAGTTCTCTTTTAGTACTTACTTTTGGCATACAAATAAAGTCAATGCCATCTTAATAATTAACATGTTAAATTGTGGCTGCCAACATCTGTTTCTTCTATTCCTTCTAATTAGTTCTCTTATATTTAATTTTAGTTATCATAGAGGAATGTTCAATTTTATCATACATTGTAATTTTTTTCAAATAGGTACTACACAGTCACTTAATATTCAATAAATGTCAATAATAAATTCAAAATAACCATAAAGTCAATATTTTAACAGTATAAAAAATATCTCACTATCACATCTGAAATCTCAAAATATTTAGCATGAGTAACTGTAATACATTTTTGGACACATTAAATTTCTTTAGCCTCAAATTTAGAAGCTCAGTGATTTTTATGACTTAAAATGTAAATGAAACTCAGCTGTTGATAATTTGAGAAAGGCTTTAAAGTGTTTAATCCATTACCAATTATGTTTGCCTTTTTATTCTATTAAAATTTTGACTAAATACAAAGTACCTTGCATTCTTTTAATCAGTCTTTCCATTTTTTAACCTATAAAAAACCACAAAGGGGTGCAATGGACCAGGGAAAGTTTGGTTTTATTTTCCTTTCTCCTAGTTATTTTTTAAGTTTTATCATTTGTCATTTATCATTTTATCATCAGTCTCAATGATTCATTTGGTAGAAAAAAAAATTTAGAAGATCCTGAGTATCTCTGACAATTAAACATGACAGCATGTTTCAATAATAAACTATAGCTTCTATTAGAGTTTGAATTTCACCACATTTACTATACTGGATTACAAAAGGAATTAAACCTTACATAATTTGTTTCCATGCAATTTGTTTTCATATTTAACATTTATAAAATTACAATTTTTGAATCAAATTCCTCCCCAAAATTATTGGCTTTGTCTACAAAATTAGGAAATAGCTTTACATAATATGCATTTTTCCTTATCATAATACATCCACAAAAGAGCTAGTTTGCTTTGGCCTTTTCCTAGAAAACTGGCATTTTAGAGAAAACAGGAAGTGATTGAAATTTAACAGAGGGTAAGAAAGAGTGAGGTGGTGAGAAGAGAAAATCGGAAATAATGAAGGGAAAATATAGAAGCAACCCTTTGATTACAGGCACATACAGATGACCCGCTAACACAATGACAGTTTTAAAGACACAATGCAAACTGAAGCTTGAAACGAGCGGGTGTGCACAATGAGGTTTGCTCTCTTCAAACTTTGCCAGTGACAGAACATGCCGAGATTAATCTGCTGGAAAATGAGAGTCATATGGGGCACATCGAAGTTGCCCCAGTTGCCCCAACAATGGCCACTCTAGATCAAGTCAATAATCATCTGACTCCCAGACATGTAGCTAACAAGCCCAGCCAAGATCAGTTAAGCCTCCTTGTCATCCCTAGATGCTCCTGGAGGAGCAAACAGTTGCCACCCAATTTTAGGGTCCTTTGTTACATAGTAAAAGTAAAAAACAAATAATAATACCAAATAGTTTGCAATTATTAGGTGCAAATTTTGGACATTCTGACAATTGTTACCCTAAATGGAATAAAAGAGACCTAATATAACACTTAAACACTAAAGGAGCCTACTGTCACAAAATAAGCAGCTAAGAAAATAATCTTATTTCAAATATACTTTAAAAAATTCTTATATTGTTATACATTTGATCATATCTATTTGTAATACATATTAGAAATTCTGAGAGATGATATGAAAATCATGTACGGGCCTTGGTTACAAATAGGCTTGGATTGAAATCCTGTCTCCACCATTTATTACTATCTTATTTATTATTATTATTTTTTATAAGCTGTTTATTCATTATTGCCATGGGAAAATAATGTAATTTTTTGTGGTACAGTTTTCATCTATAAAGTGTGATTTGATATTACTCCATAAAATTAATAGTGACGATTAAAGAACTATTACAGGGAACAAACTTATTAACTAATTATTTCATTGGTTCATTCATTCAACAAATAGTTACAGAGCATCTACCACATGCAAGGCACCATTTTAGGTGCGAGGATATGGCAGGGCACTAACTAGGCAAATTGATGTTCTGGGGTAGCATACTGACAATAAGGAATGAACATGTAAATATTAATTGAATTTGTGACATGAAAAAAGTACTACAGATAAAATAAAATGAGATAAAAGGGCCTATGAGTGCTAAGTGGGGTTGTTGAGGAAGATTTTTATTGTAAGTTGAGATCTTTTTTCTTTTAAATTTTTTTAATGTTTATTTATTTTTGAGAGAGAGAGAGAGAGAGAGAGAGCACAAGTGGGAAAGGGGCAGAGAGAGAGGGAGACACAGAATCCAAAGCAGGCTCCAGGCTCAGCTGTTAGCACAGAGCCCCAGGCGGGGCTCAAACTCACAGACCGCGAGATCAGGACCTGAGCCTAAGTCAGACACTTAACCAACTGAGCCACCCAGGTGCCCCTATTGTAAATTGAGTTCTTAACAGAGACCAAAAGAAGGTGAAGAAATGAGCCACATGGGTGTTGGGAGGAAGAACAATATAGGATGGAGCTCACTTGGTAAGTTCAAAAAACTGTCATATGCCTAGAGTACAGGTGAGCAATGGACAGAGAAGAAGATGAGTTCAGAGAGGCAGAGGAAGCCAGATTCTACAGAGCCTTACAGGTCATAATAAGAACTTTGTTTTTTATTCAAATTAATACTGGCAGCTACTAGACATTTTGAACAGAGGAGCAACATGAAGATAGACTGTATGGGCAAGAGAAGAAACAAGATTAGTAGGAAAATTCCTGCAAAGATCCAGCTAAGATAGCTTGAACCAAAGCATTAGCATTAAAGGAGAGGAGAAGCTATTGGAATTTGGATATATTTTGAAGACGGAACCTGTTAAGACTTGCTGATAGATTGGATTTGGGATTGAGAGCACAGAAGAATCAACGATAAGGTTCTAGTCTAAGAAACATGAAAATGGAACTGCCTTTCTTGAGATTGGGAGGGCAGTTAAAGAGCGGGTTATAGGAGGTAGGGGTGGGATGGATCAGGCATTTGATTTTGGACAATATTTCTTCTTTCTGTTTATGTTTTGATTTGTTTTTGAGAAGTCTGTTTAGCTGTCCAAGTAGAAATGTTTAATAGGCACTTGGATATGCAAGTCTGGATGGAGTTCAGGAGAGAAATGTTGAACGCTAACAGGAGTGCCCTCAAGTTCAGCTTTAGGTTGGGTTTTGAGATAAATTCTGTTATTCCACTTTGGAAAAGTGAATATATTGCCTGTGGGCGTTATTTCTGGTACTTGTGATCATGGCTGTTACCATCAGATCCTGCCAGCATCACAACTATTATAGGAACAAAGCATGCTGTATCGATGTCAGGCCATTCGGGAGTGATTGAAAGCACACAGTGGTTTAAATAGAGAAAATTTAATATAAAGAATTATTTAATTATGATAAAAGAGCCATAACTAGGATATAAAAAAAAACTCTATATTTTTCCCTAGGGCTAAAGGAGAGTGCCTAAGGAAGGACAAAGATAGAAAGGTGCCATTCCTTCCTCCGGTTGGATTTCAAAGTATTTTGAAACCTACTGGGAGACAAAGAAGTCTTCTGGTTTTCACAGCTCAGAGCTGGTCTGTAGTTGATGAACAAGCAGGAAGCATCCCTCTGGAGGGCAGGACGGGGCAGTAAGGGAGGAACAAGTGGGACATAGATGAACACAGCTAAGCATGTGAGCATGTAGAGGGAACTGGGGTTCTGATGCAGCAGAGGGCTTGAAGCACACAGTGTATATGTGAGCCATTGCCAGTAGGCAGCATGCAGACATGCAGAGTAGAGACAGGGGTGGAAACTAACTGCAGCCAGGGAGCTGGGCATATGAACATGCAGATAGAGCAGGAGCCCTGGTCCAGCAGGAGGCCTGGGCACAGAGTGTCCATGTCTGGAGGGCCATAGCATAAGAACCATGGAAAAACAATCCTGGGTGGGTTATGATGAGCAAGGAGGAATAGGGATGACAGTGTGAACAGGAAAACTTGAGGATGTGGTATCCATGTTGAGAGGGTTATGGGAAAGTAGTCACCAGGACAAGGGCTGCAAAGTTACTGAGGGTCTGTGCATTCTAGATGGATGGCTGCAGCAGCATATAACCAGATGGCTTTCCTCCCATACTGCTGACTCAGCATGCAGTGGCCAGAAAGAGCAGGGGAGCCCCTGCCTCCTACAATGTCCCTTTAGCACCCTCTACTGAGAAAGTTCAACATCATATTCAATGAAAAGGAGAAATGCTTAAAGCAATTCTCTTCTATCCATTTGCTGCAGCAAGTGTTACAGAGTGAATTTGAGGCTGAGAGGCAATAAATAGATAACTGGCATATATGTCATTAAGATTTATTATTAATATCTGGATAGTCACTCTCAAATATAGGCAAGCATTCCAAAAATAACTTTAAGTAAAATTCCCTATGTGTATTAAATGTTCAAATCTATCATTCAGTTGTAATTGCATGTTTACTGCTGCAGGAGGAAATGATGATTGTGTAATTTGAAATGTTATACATAAAACACTTATTAATAATTCTCAGCTATCTAAATAAATAGCAAATAGATTGACAGTTAACATCCCTTTTATCAGAGAACATGTTAGCTACGTAACGTTAGGAAAAATAGATCCCTTTTTAATAATAAATGCTTATAGAAATTTAAATAAATCATCAGAAAAGAGTTTTTGAGTATTAGCTTACATCATAATGATAACTTTTGTAAAATATTTGATATACTAGCTCCATACATTAAATAAAATAACCATTTCTGCATATATGTATTTTGTAGTCATTTAATTTTTACTCAGGACATAAACCTCAAAAGAAAAAAATTCTATTTGGTAATTCTTCTTAAATACACTGAAAACCCAAAAGAAAGGTGAGTTTTATCTCTTTCTCACAAAAAAGAAAAATCAGCAAGCTATCATCAGACGGTTGACTCAACACTAGTGAGGAACCCAGCTCCTTCCCATCATCCTCTCCCACTCTACGTGGAACCTATTGTTTAACCTCAAAGTTACATACTGCTCCAGAGAGGAAAATGGCTACCAGAGCTCTGAGGGAGAAAATGAAATGGAAGGGGCAAAAGACATCACCTGTCTGTCTCCACTTTACCTATTCTTCCCATATGTCCCACACAATGATGTCCAAACTTATGATTACACCTAGCTGGAATGGACTACTAGGTTTGTAGTATTTTATCTGGATATATTGCTGTTCTGAATTGAATTAGATTCCAAATAATACTGAAATGTAACTAGTCCATCCTATCTACCATCCTATAATAGAAAAGCTGATAAATAGAAAGGATATAAAGCATGTGATAGAGGAAAAAACTGGAAGAATTATTGGGAGCAAAAAGGGATGAAGTAAAGTTAATGTGGTCCTTGGAGAACAGCACTTCAGTGTTGAAGAGAAATTGACAGAGATGAAGTCAGGAAAACAAGACAGAAGCAAAAGGCAATCATTTATTTATTCGCCTGTTATATATCAGGAACTACACTGGGATACTGTGAATACAATAGCAAACAAGAGAGATAAAATCCTTGCCTTGATGGAATTCATATTCTAGTGGATATTACGGGAGCAATAAAATCACAGAGACTCTAAATAGTAGGTTGGAGACCAAACAAAGAATAAAGTGGCCCTTGATATTCATATTATCCACAACAAAGCAAAATGAATTCTCAAGGTCTCACTAAACTTTTAGGGAAGGAAGAGTCTAAAATTGTGAGTGAGCACAATATGGTAAAGGAATCGGTATTGATAATTACTATTTTAAGATATACAAAATGTCACTAATGTTTTCAATTTAGGGATGCTGCATTTATTATTTAAGTAAAAATTAAAAATTAAGGATTTTCATTACATACATTCATATTCTATGTGTGTGCATTCATCCATATATATTTTATATGTGTGTGTTTTTACATGTATATATACAATTTATTTACTATGAGCATTGTTAAGTTTAATTGTTAACTTGGTAGGATTATTATCATCCCATTTTACAGATAAGAAAATTGAGTAACAATTTACTGGGAAATAACCTGCCCATGGTCACATAACTTGTAAGTGACAGAGCTGAGATTCAATTCTGGAAGTCTGGTTCCAAAATCTGTTCCCTTAGCCAATTCATTGTTTCCTCTCCATTTTAATTCATTCAGTCTACCTAACCTTATTTTCTATTCCCATTAATCTTAATTTTGTTGCCATTAGATTTTCCTTAACCCCAGCAACAGTAAGAGGCTGATTTATGAACAAAATATTTAGGGAGATGAATGGATTAGAGAGAGGAACAAGGAGAACAAAGACAAGATCTGCCAAGTGTGTAGAAGAAGTGGCATTTAATATATTATTGGAATAATGAGTAGAATTTTCAGTTGGAAATATGGGCAGAAAGACTTTCCCTATAGGGAAGAAGAGAATATTTAAGCATTAAAGCCATAAACCTGAAATTGATATAACATTGTGTATCAACTGTATTTCAATAAAAATAAATAATAAAAGTATTAAAGCCTTCATTATCTACTAGTTTAATAAAATTAAATAGGCCAATCAATCATAAAAAGATGATCTCTGAAATATCTCTAAAAGATATGTTATTTATTATTGTTATTTTCAGAGTAGTGGGATTTGGAGAGGCAACATTGTGAGACAAAAAAATCACTGGAGTGCATGCCAAAAATCCTAGAATTTGGTGCCGGTGCTTTCAGTTTGTTAATTTTCAGAATAATAAGAGAATAGTGTTCAATCTATGCTGCCTACCTCACAAGTTAAGAATTATAAGGGCTTTTCTTCAGTGCTTTAAAAACTATTGAGTATTGTTAAAAATAGAAGGTTAGGTCATTATGCTTAATCACCATCATTATACAGAGCTCAGTAAATAAAACTTAGAGGATGATCACAACGCACTTCACACAAGAGAACTGATCCAGTAATAACTTCACAAAAAATGCAGAAATACATGTTCCCTATTAGTCAAAGGGGAAATATTGTCAACTTCAGTTTACAGTTAAGTTTCAACAACTGCCTATATAGTTTGTCAGTTTTTCTCCCTGACAATTTTTAGCCAAAATTTTATCAAAAACTAGTCACTTCTTCTCTTTTCTTTCTTTCTTTCTTTCTTTCTTTCTTTCTTTCTTTCTTTCCTTACTTAGTTAATTATTTACTTACTTTGAGAAGGAGAGAATACAAGCAGGGGAGAGACAGAGGGAGAGGGACCCACAGAAAGGATTGTAAAATCAATGAAAAGTTTTCAGTTTATTAAATTCTGTATGTAACACCTACTCCGTGGGAGGTTTTACAGTCAAATATAAAATATAATGTTAACCCCTACCATTTTGTTAACTAAAAAGATATTAGTTAATTTTGCTACTCTACCTTTCATTATTTTAGACTAAATAATATGGACCCTAACACTTGCTTTAACTAGAATAGAAATTATCTCTCTTCAATTGTTATTCATAGTGGATTAACCATTCTCCTTATTTCTCATATTATGCCTCTGATATTCAGCCTCAATCTATCAATTTTCTACTTTTAGAAGCTATCAAAGATGAGGATTAATTTTATGCTCTCTCTATGGCCTATTCCTTATTTGTAAAATTAAAATTTAATTGCATAAAATCATGGTAGAATACCTCAATAGTTTGGGTAATTTTCTGTGTCAGAAATTCCATTTTTTACTAAAGTACTATCTGCTACTTTTCTGAACCAAATTTTCTTGATTCACTATCAAATTGCCTCTACCAATTATGTCTGATAATAACATTTCACTACTAGGGATTTAAATAATGATGTTTATGTTGCTACAGGGATGTGATAATGAATATAAGAAAAAATCACTAGAGAAATTAAGACATCAAAATGCATTACCAAAAAATTTTAATTTACAATCACTAAATATTTTTCTGCCCCATATAAACCAACTACAAATAATTTAAATGCAGCTCTATATTGAATCAGTAGGAATATAGCAGAATCTTGGCCCTACAATCCCTTCTTGCTTTATTATTCAATGATTTATGTTACTTAACATTATATTGATGTTTTAAAGAAAAAACACTAAAAATTAACACAGGAAATAACATTTTCTCTAGCTCAAGTAATTTGGACTTATATAATTAATTGACAGTAATTAAAGAGAATTATACAGTGAGTCCACAAATAATCTATAAATGTATCCTTGTTGATTGCTTCATGTATATGATTATTTAATTATATTTCCTTAGAGTAAAAATTAAATAATTATATATCCTACTATATTGTTTGTATCTATATCCATAATATAGCTACTGAGAAAGAGGAGAATATATATTAACATATATATTATTTTATAAATATAATTTTTCCCCCAGAAAGTCCATAGTGGGAAGAAATGTCATTAGACTAAATACTGAGAAACCTACAATTTAGTCTTGGCTCTTTTTCTCACAGGTTTTTTAATGGTTGAACATCCCTTAACTCTTGGCCTCACATTCCTGATTTGTAAGCAGAGATTGGATCAGATGATATATACAGTCCTGTCTACCTTAAAGATTCTACAATTCCATGAACTATAATTTCAAGATGTGTCCAAAGCCTTTATCCTGCATAGATAAAATTCACAAGAATCAGCTCTCTTTTTCTTTCACTTGGATCAAAGGTGACTAAAACTGATAAAAGCAATTTGTTCAATTCTTCTTCATGACAAGGCATTCCATCAACTCTGACCTAGGTGCCTATCAAATACAACTTCTGATTTAACAGTTCACCAGTTACATTCTTAACTATCATCAAGTTCTCATGAATGAAATTTTGTTATAGTTCATTCTACCCCATCTCTGTTCATAATTTTAACTCAATAATATATATGGGCCTTAGAAATATTGTCCTATAATATGTGAGCTAATTTTATAAATATTTCTAATAACACATTGAAGGAATGCACTCAACCAACTTTTCTCTCAGTTGTACACTAGAAGACTATTTTCCAAACACGAATGATTAACTTTCTTCTTCTCCCTAGATGCTTATAGTTGACTTTACTCCCCCCCACAGAAAACACTGAAGATAGTTCAATGATGATATTTACAGTATTTATCTCTATAAACAGCAAAAAGAGATATGCAAGATAGGGAAATTGTGCTCTTCATCACGTCATTTAATTCAATCAGTTAAAAAAACTACTGAACATAAGATAACATTATCAGGGAGAATAATATGTTATTTTTAAACCCATAAATATCATTGCTAAACAACAAAGGGGAAATGAATGAGAAGTCTTATGTGAATTACATCTATAAATTCCGACAAAATTATTCTAATGTAATTTTTCTATATCACTTCAAAAGGATAATCATCTGTAAAAGTGTTTTTCAATGAACTCCACTTCATTTCAATGAAGTGGAATGCTTTTGAATTTTCTGATCAAAGATCAAAAAAATATTTTGCATGAAAAAAATAATAAAGGCACTACAAAGATCTTTTATTCTGCTGTAACTGGGCTAGATAACAAATATATATACATATATTTTAAAATAAATATAAGCAGCATAATTTTAGTAGTCTTTAAAGTAAATTATAATTGTTGTGTTAACTCCTATAATATTTTTCCAAGAGTTTTTTTAAATTAATGGTAATTTGATAAAAACAAAACTTAGCATATATTCAAAAACTGTTCATCTAGAAGGGTATACCACCCTAAACAAAAGCTATTGTGAAAGGCAGTTCCAAGCCATTTATATCTTATCTTAAATATAAACATTTAATACATTAGAACATCATGTAAATGATGAAAAAGTTTCTCCTTGAAGTGTACTACTACAAATTACTCTTACCACCATGAAAAGAGTGATTTTAAGTCATTGTGTAAGGTTTTCCAAACATTTTCCATTTCAAGTAATAATATAATTTATAATAAATATTATTTTTATAGGTTTGCGTTCATTCAAATGAATAATTGATGACTAGAATAAGAAAATAGATCTCTTTTTTAAAATCTGTGTTCAGATGTTATGGTGGTTGTGACAGAAAGATAAATGTGAAGGAGAAAATTGGAGAAGGGCAAAAGCAAAATATATGCATCAGGGTTAAGAGAAAAATAAAACACAACAGCAAAAAAAAAAAAAAAAAAAAAAAGCATTTTTCCCCACCTGGCACCAACTTCTCTTAGGAAAAGAAATGGTTTAGATTGGAAAAATACCTTAATTAGCTGATTGGAGATGCGAAGAGAAAATTCAAGGGACATAGTCTTTATGAAGAGAATAAAACACACAGCAAAATGTAATTCAATAATATTTTCTTAAATGTTTCTGTGTCTGTATTCATGAGGGATACTGATTTGTTGTTTTCTTATTGAAATGTATCTGTATGCCTTTGTTATCCAGAATATGCTGGCCTCATAGAAAAGATAAATAATATTCCTACCTTTTCCATTTTCTAGGAAAGTTTCTGTAGGATCACAATTTTTTGTTCCTTAAATGTTTGTGCCTTAAATTTTCTTGTCAAAAGATTTTTAATTAAAAATTAAATTTCTTTAGTAAACAGAACTGAACTATTCAGATTCCTTTTTCTTGAGACAATTTTGGTAACTTATGTCTTTTCAGAAATTTGTCCATTTCATCTATAATGTCAAATTCTTTGGCACAGTGTTTTCCATAATGTTTTATTATTATTCCTTTAATGTGTGGAGAATATGTAAGATGGCCACTTTTTAATCTCTCGTGTTGCACAGAGAATTCAATTAAAACATTTTTATTGCAAGTATATAGGTGGTTAGATTTTGTTGTATATATCCCTTATATCTTTTTAATGTATATCATCTTTATCTGGTTAGTCTACTTAATGGTTTATCAATCTGATGAACTTTTTTTAAGTTTATTTATTTATTTTGAGAGGGGAGAGGGGCAGAGAGAGAGGGAGAGAGAGAATCCCAAGAAGGCTTCATGCTGTCAGTCAAACCAAGCGTTGGATGCTTAATCGACTGAGCCCCCCAGGCACTCCTGATCTTATTGGCATTTTTAGAATAACAAGTTTTTTTTTCATTATCCATTATATTTTGCTTCATTTAAGTTTCAAAACTTTCT
Organism: Panthera uncia; assembly: GCF_023721935.1. Taxonomy (NCBI): domain Eukaryota; kingdom Metazoa; phylum Chordata; class Mammalia; order Carnivora; family Felidae; genus Panthera; species Panthera uncia. The sequence goes on from NC_064811.1 coordinate 79,845,027, forward strand.
TCTCTAATATAAACATTCAGAACAGCTCAGTGCAGTATGGCATATGAGAAAAATCACTGATTTCGGAGTCAAGATAGACCTGGGTTCTAATCTTGATGCTGCTAGTCACTAGCTATGCTACTATTTTTTTTACTTTGTTACTAAAATGGAGAAAATGATACCTGTTTCACAGAGTAAGGGAGAGAATTAAGAGAAAATATGCATGCCCAACTTCTTAGATATTTTTATTATGTTGTACAAATAAAATGTCACACCTAAAACTAAAATATTCATGTATCAATTATCTTAATTTTATGGTAACTAAAACATAATGAAAAAAGATATAATAACTCATATAGCATTCCCAATATACAAGTGTTTCATCAACTAAAGCATAAAATTTTCCAAAGCATTAAAAAAAATTAAGGATAATTTCAGTCTCCTATTTTAAGACTATTGTTTTCCATTAGCTAGTTAAAATCATTATACGATGGTTATACTCTTTTATTTAATCCACAGTCCATGCTATCACTACATCTGTCAGGATCAAATATAAGCACTATATAATCGTCCTATTCAAATTTTATCTATTTTCAAATTCTCAAAGTATGGATAATTATATAAGAACTATAATACAAAAATAAAACTAAGTCTCACAATTTTCTGGTGAATTAATAAAAATTTTTATGTAATTTTTCAAAGGATTTTTAACTGTATCCCTAACATGTTTTTCTTTTGAACCCCTACTAAACAAGATTAATGCCTAAATTGTTAGCCAATCTATGACTACCTGGGTGAAACAGGCTGGGTCTATGCCCATTACACTGAGACAATGGACTTTGCAAGGACAACAAGCTATTTTCTTCTCATTCATTTCTTTCAGTTTTCTTTTTGGTAGTCTTCTCTTAATTCCAAATATGTAAAAATTTCAGACCTCTAAGAAATGAGTGATCGCCCACTTAAGTAACAGAATCCTAACCATGAAAGTCAGGCTTAAGTGAAAATTTTAAAAAGGAAAATTAAAAAAAAAAAAAAAAGAAAGAAAAGAAAAAAGTTGTCAGCCTTTATAATAACTTATGACTTTACATTTATTTCTTTGACAATTTGTTTAGTTTCTATTGCTCCCACTAGAATTTAAACCCCATGTAGGCAGGAATTTTGTCTACTTTTGCTCATCATTATATTCTAGTACCTAACAAAGCTCACCAAGAACAAAGTGTTCAATGCATTTGTAAGATAAATGAATTGATTAATCAACTAAAATTAATGAGTATGACTCTCTCTCCCTCTCTTCCCAATATAAGCAATTATGGGAGGAAAAAAAAGTAAAATCTCCTCTAAATTCACTTTTCTCTAGGAAAACTGAGAAGTCTCTTCAAAAATAAATAGATAAAAACAAAACAAACAAACAAACAAACAAACAACAACAAAAACAGAACTTTTCGTCCAGGTAGTTTGATTAACTAAGCTACTTTGCAGACTTCGACAAAACATGTAGTTAATAAGAAATTCTTATGATGTAACAAGGTATAAAGAGATCCTATTTTTTGTTTTCTTATCTCTAACTCCTACAGTTTTCTGACTAGGTATGTAAACTATTCCACAGCAAAGGGTAGAGGACAGGTAACTATAGAAATACACAAGGAGGACTGAATACTGGATATCCTCAGAGATGCAGGTCTCAAGATGCACAGTGCTATGTAACTAGCGATTAGATTAAGTAAACTTCTCTCTCTGATACTCCTGATATATAACATGACAGATCATAACTGGAATTAAGAGGATGTTTTAAACTTTGGAGAATATGGCTGTAATTTTAATCTGTACAGCATAAAAACTGAGGTGACAAAGTGAGCCAAGACATTAGGGAATGAAGATTCTTAATGAATTAAAACTTCCAAGTTTGCTTTTGTTTCTACATATATTTCTAAATACATTCTGTGCTAGTGTGTGGCACTCCATACTGTGAATGCCCCATTAAGTTTCACTTAGGTAAGAGTATCACTAACCTCTCTGCAGTAGGGTATATTTTTTGCTTGGTTTCAAAAACTGATGGTTTACATCGCTTTCCCCAGATTCTAGCCCAGTACTAGGTACCCAGCCCCCTAGGTACTCAATTTTTATACCCAGAGAAAGTTCAGTGGAAGCAGAGATAGGATCTATTATATTCAAGGAACTAAATTTTCATCTATGAAAAAAGGAACTGAACTTCAAAAGAATTTAGCAGGTGACTTGGGGCTCATTAGCACCAGACTTCAATCAAATGTGCTATATTTCCTCAGCAGTTGGATTCCCTCAGGCTTATTGCTGCAGAAATTGTATTATCTACTTTTTTTTTTTTGCTTTATTGAGGTATAATCAACAAATAAAAATTATATATAATTAAGGTACAACATGATGGTTAGATACATGTATGTATTGTGAAATGACTACCATAATCAAGCTAATTAACACATACATCACCTCACATAGTTACTTTTTTTTTGTATGATAAGAACATTTAAGATTCATTCTTAGCAAATTTCAAGTATACAATACAATATTATTAAATATAGTCACCATGCTGTACATTAGATTCCCAGAACTTATTCATCTTATAACCAAAAGTTTATACCCTTTGACCAGCCTCTCCCATTTTGCCCCACCCTCCAGCACCTAAGAATATCATTCTATAATCTGGTTCTATGAGTTTGACTTTTTAGGATTTCACATATAAGCAACATCATATAGTTTTGTCTTTCACTGTCTGGCTTAGTTCACTTGCATAATGTCCTCAAAGTTCATCTATGTCATTGCAAATGTCAGGATTTACTTCTTTTTTAATAGCTGAATAATATCCTATTATATATGTATCCCACATATTCTTTACCCATTCATCTGTCAATGGACATTTATTTAGGTTGTTTCCATTATCTTGGTTATTGTGAATAATGCTGATTGACATGGGAGTATACATACCTCTTTGAGACACTAATTTCATTTCCTTTAGATACATATCCAGCAGTGAGATTGCTGGATGATACTATAGTTCTATTTTTAATTTTTTTAGAAACCTCTACACTGTTTTTCCATCATAGTTAAATTTACAGTCCCACCAGCAGTAAACAGGGTTCCTTTTCTCTAAACCCTTGCTAACATTTGTTATCTTCTTGTCTTTTTGATAAAAAGCATCCTAACAGGTACGAAGTAATATCTCATTGTGGTTTGATTTGCATTTCCCTAGTGATTAGTGATGTTGAGCATGTTTTCATGCATGTGTTGACCATTTGTATATCTTCTTTGGAAAAATGTCTGTTTAGGTTCTTTGGCCATTCAGGTTCTTTGGGTTATTAGTTTTTTGCTGATGAGTTGTAGAAAAAAAAAGGACCTTATATATTTTAAATGTTAACCTCTTATCAGACACATTGTTCTCAAATATTGACTCCCAATTCCATAGCCTGCCTTTTCATTTTGTGGATTGGTTTCTGCTGTGCTGAATAAAGCATCTTTGAGGTAGTACCAACTTGTTTATTTTTGTTTTTGTTGCCTGTGCTTTTGGTGTCATATCCAAAAAATCATTGCCAAGATGAACGTCAAGGAGATCTTTACCTATGTTTTCATCTAATATTTTATGGTTTTAGGTCTTACAATCAAGTCTTTAATCCATTCTGAGTTAATTTTTGTGTATGGTATAAGATAGTGATCAAATTTCATTCTTTTGCATTTAGATATCCAATTTTCCCAGCACCATTTACTACAGAGACTTTCTTTTCTCCATTGGGTATTCTTGGTACCCCTGTCATAGATTAGTTGACTATTTGTATGTGGGTTTATTTATGGGCCCTCTACTCTGTTCCTTTGGACTATATATCTGTTTTTATGCCAGTACCATACTCTTCTTATTACTGTAGCTTTGGAATGTAGTTTGAGACCAAGACGTGTGATGCCTCCATTTTGTTCTCAAAATTGTTTTGGCTATCATATCATTCTTCCATATCTTTCCACTTATTTCTGTTTTCTTCCATTTAATTCATCAGTGTCTTACAGTTTTCAGTGTATATATTTTTCACCTTCTTGGTTAAATTAATCCCTTAGGATTTTTTTTTTTATGCTATTGTAAATGAGATTGTTTTCTTGATTTCTTTTTTGGATAAGACTTTGTTTAATTTTTTAAATCAAGTTTTCCAGTGCTTATAAGTTCACTACACATCCTAGACTGTGACCTTCTTCCACCGCAGTCATTGTTTTAAGAAAGAAAGAAAAAGTTACAAATATAATGAATGTAAAGAAATAGAAAGGGATACAGGCATAAAATTCAGAAAGAGGAAGATATTTCCCCTATCATTTCAACGTATTTTACATGATGAGATTTCTGTAAGAGGTCTCCTATTTTAGAATAAAAATATTGCCAATTGTATTAGTTTTCTATCGCTGCTGTACGAAGTTACCACAAATTTGGTGGTTTAAAATAATACAAAAATATTATCTCACACTTCTTTAGATCAGTCTGGTGGGGTTGGATTATTTCATTGCATCTACCTCACAAAGACCAGAATAAAAGTGCCTGCAGAGATGCAGTACTTTCTGAAGTCTCTAGAGGAGAATCTGTTTCAGAAAACATTCAGATTTTTGCCAGAATTAAGTTCCATACAAATGTAAGAGCCCCCATTTCCCTGCTGGCTGGTGACTATTCTCAGCTTCCTGAACCTGCACGTATTGCTTCACTCAAAGCCCTCCTCCTCCATCTTCAATGCAAGTAGGGAAAAGTAGAATCCTTCTCACATTTTAAATCACTCTTCTTCCTCTTTCTTCTGCTGCATCTCTCACTGACTCTTATGCCTTCTTTTTCCAATTTTAAAGGCCAATGTGATTAGATTGGACCCATCTGAGGAACAGCATTTACTTCCATCTGCAAAATCCCTTTGCCATGTAACATAAACATATATTCAAAGGCTCTGGAGATTAAGGCATAGGTATCTTGAAGGGGTGGGTGAGGTAGGATGGCATTATTCTGTTCACTAAGCCTACAATTATGACAATTAGTTATTTAGCATTCATAACATTCTAAACATAGCGGTTACTCAAATTCTACCAAACTTTTGCATAATTTCTAAATAACCTGAAGTACAATTTATGCTTGTACTCTGTAAAAGCAAAGCAGACCGTTGGAAGGTGTGTTTTCATTATTTCTTACTGATATAAGTTCACTTCAATTTGTATTTAATAAAACCTTGCAGTGGAGATATGAGAACCATTCTGAAAAAGTGCAGTGAGATGGAAAACTGTCTTTCTGAACTTTTTCCTACACTAAAAAAATTCACAGTATAGTTCAAACAGATAGGAATTGTTACAATCTCTGAAAGCATGTACACTGCAATGAATTTAATTTAATCTTTACAAAATAACTTGACTGGAAAACACAGTTCAGAAGGCCATGCTGAACAATGAATTTCATTTATAGCAAAATAAAATGGCTAAGAGTACAACTATTATCTCTACTCCATACACTACACTGATGTTATGATTTTATGTAACTCCATTTTTCTGCCTAGCACTGAATGCAATTTTAAAGTTGTCAAAGTCAAAAATACTTTAGAATACAAATAATCTCTATGAAATACAGTTTATATCACACTGAATCTCAAGATGATATTTTCCTTCTAATAATTTTACAAAACCTACAGTCTTATTTTTTATTATAGTCAATTAGGAAAGATTAGTCAAACTTCAATACCTCTACTATTATCAGGATTATGAGTCACATAAATAGAACTGATGTGACATTATCAAGATAGTAATCACATAAAAAACTATTTTTGCAAGGTGACCTCAATATGCAGCAACCTGTTCTCTTTTTCTGCAAATATGCATATTGTGATACACCTTATAAATAATAGTATGAAATACTTTTTAAGATATAAATATACATATATACCAAATCTACAACTTTGTTTAGTGATACTAATCTTTAAAAATAAAACTAAATTCATACTGCACACTTCTAGGAAGAAGACTACTTTGTTAATTGTGTGAAATGTATAAGTCATAAAATTCAACTAGTCCAGAAACATTATAGCAGTAATGAATAGCTCACAATATAGTAGTCCTCTCACTTGTCTGTTGGGGGTACATTCCAATACCTCCAACAGATGTCTGAAAGTACAGATAATACTGAACCTTATATATACCATGTTTTTCCCTATACATAACAGACATACATATGATAAAGTTTAATTTATAAATTAGGCACAGTAAGAGACTAATAATAACTAATAGTAAAATGAAAAATATATACTTAATAAAAGTTACATAAATGTGATCTCTCTCTCTCTCTCTCTCTCTCTCTCTCTCTCTCAAAATACATTAAAGAGAAAAACCATAAACCATAAAACAGACTCTTTAGTGAACAAACTGAAGGTTACTGGACCAGAGGTGGGCAGGGGGATGGGTTAAATACGTGACGGGGAATAAGAAGTGCACTTGTGATGAGTACTGGGTGTTGTATGGAAGTGTTGAATCACTAATTGTACATTTGAAACTAATACTACACTGTATGTTAACTAACTGGAATTTAAATAAAAACTCATATGTATATATAGTATATTATTATACACATTATTGTACTGTATTCACTTTTCTTATTCTTGTGATGATATAAGATGATAAAATGCCTATGTGATGAGATCTAAAGTGAGGTGAGCGATGTGCATTGATGTAACATTAGTTTAAGACTGACCTTGTAACTATATATCGAAAGGAGGACCATCTGCTTCCCAACCACAGTTGACAGCCCCTAATGAAAAACTTGGAAAGGGAAACTGCAGATGGGAGGCGGCCACTACTGTACTCTCATAGTGAGAAAGGATAGGGTATCAAGTCTAAAAACGATAGGGTTACTAAAAGCTGGGACTATCTCCTAAACAACAGTAACAATGGATTTAGTGACTTTCAGGTTTAACATGTAGACTCTAGAAATGAAAGGTATATATATAGATCTTCCTTGACTTACAAGGGTTTCTATCTTGATCAACCCATCTAAGTTGAAAATATTAAGTTGCAAATGAATTTAATACATGTAGCCTATGAACATCATACCTTAGCCTAGCCTACCTTAAATGCACTCAGGACATTTTCATTAGCCTACAGTTGGGTAAAATCATCTAACACAAAGCTTATTTTATAAAAGTATTGATTATCTGAAGTAATTTATTGAATACTGTACTGAAAGTGAAAAACAGAAAGGCTGAAAGGGAACAAAGTGGTTGTAAGAATATCAGTTGTTTACCCTTGCGATGGCGTAAGTTGACTGGGAGCTATAGCTGCTGCCACCACCCAGCATCACGAGAGAGTTTCCTAAGGCATATCGCTAGCGTGGGGAAAGATCAAAATTCAAAATTCAAAGTACATTTTCTATCAAACGTGTAATACTTTCACACCACTGTAAAGTCAAAAAATTGTTAAGTCAAACCATCACAAATCAGGGACCATGAAAAATTTCTGAGAGACTGAAAGTAGGTAACATTGAAGAAAACTTCAGTCCAGGGCATGCACTGGAGGAGAAAGAAGCATGCAGGACAGAACTTAGAGAGAAAGGCCAGGGTCATTTGAGGTACTTGAGCAAGAACAATTAGGCACTATCACTTACCTCTTCCAAGAAGCCACATAAGTCTCTGTCCTGTATTTAGTCAGAGGCAGATGTGGAAAGGTGCCTAGAACAGAGAGATTAAGTGGAACAGCCAGGACAGGGACATAAGGGGAGTGTCTCAGATGGCTAGTGAAACACAGTACCTGAAGAAACGTTAAAGTACTCCCATTGATTGTTACAGATTAGCTATCTTCTTCTTACTGGAAACAGTTTAGAGAGCAAACCCTAATAGCAACTTCCCCTGCCCCAAGTGGGCTACACCAACACATGCATTCTAGGCTCTAACAATTATGTGACCATGTGCTCTGGTTTTCCCAGGACTTTGGTCTATGCCTATAGTTCTTGTGTCTCATTCAATTTAGCACGTATTTTGAAAACAGCAGCCAAATTTGAGCATAATATCATGTAAACTATCTAGCAAGTAATCTCAACTTTGAAGATGAGCACAAAACCAAGTACTGACAAACATTTAAGGAAAGACAACTCAATTAAAGGGATATTTTTTAAAAACCTCATAACCTCAGGGCACCTGGGTGGCTCAGTCAGTTAAACGTCCGACTTCAGCTCAGGTCATGATCTCACGGCTTGTGAGATGGAGCCCTGCGTCAGGCTCTGTGCTGACAGCTCAGAGCCTGGAGCCTCTTCAGATTCTGTGTCTCTCTCTCTCTCTCTGCCCACCCCCCCCCCCCCCCCCCCCCGGCTCACACTCTGTCTCTCAAAAATAAATAAACAGTAAAAAAAAAAAAAACCCTCATAACCAAAGAAGCAAAGTGAAAGGTCATTCAGAATCATAATTTTATATCAGAATATTTAATGTCTTAAGACAGGTAAACGAACATATGTAAAATGCTAGAAAATTCAAGATATAATAAAGTAAATAAAATACTAAAGAAGGTTGGTGAGACAACATGAGAAGAAATAATTACTTGTAGTTTCTGAGAATGAGAAGAAATCATATGAGCTCAGACTGAGAGGGTTCAGCTAGATCCAAGCAGAATAAATAAAACAAACAAACAAATAAAACTCTTATATCTATCCAAGTTAATGAAAATTAAAGACCAAAAAAAAAGAAAAAAAAAAACCTCAACTCCCATATGATTGGAACAAAAGGAAGAAAATTACATTGACAAAAGAATGTTCAGAACCAGTATGAGACACAAGAAGACCACTAAATGATATGAGACACAAAGAGATCTCATAAACAGAGAGGACAGATTCCCAATAAAGAGATAACAATTTGAGGACTGAACTGTCAGCAGTGACAATGGAAGTTTGAAGTCGGTGGAATGACACTTTCAAGTGCTAAGGAAATTAGATATCAAGCAGAATGATACAGCCAGTAGGGCAATATTACAAAAATAAGGATGACATTAAGACATTTTTATATTTTTTAAAGTTAATTTGTTCAAAAGTAAACTCCTGATGGTCTTTCCAAAATCATCACCTCTTAGATTTGTCTCCATCTCGGTTAATGGAAAATCTCCCAATAGTTGCTTAGACCTAAACCTCTAGGTCACCTTTGGCTTCTCTTTGTCTCACAGCCTATATCAGAACCAGTGGCATATTCTATCATGTTTGCCTTCAAAAAATATCTAGACTGTGACACTTAGCAGCACCGTGACAGCCAGTACTCTGCTCCAAGCCACTATCATCTCTCATTGATACAGCAATAGCCTATAAACTGCTTCCTCTCTTGCTCCCCTCAAGTCTATAATATACAGAGTAGACTTGTTAAAACAAATCACATCAACAGTCCATTCAAAACCCTCTAATAGCCTTCCATCTCACCATGAAGCATGACCTACCAAACCATGTATCATCTGGATATACATGACATCTCTGGGTATATCTACTAATCTCCAAATAATTCTTTCTGCTATAGCCTTACTGGCTTCCTTGCTGTATCTTGAACTTGCTAGTCCCTCCTGTAAAATATATGCCATTTATCTTCAATGCATTTTCATTAGACACTTTCATATTCCATCAGTTCTTTCTGGTCTTGATTCAAAAGTCACCTTCCCAGTAAGGATTCCTTTACCTGATCTAAAATTTTATGTCATATATTTTTGCTTTATTTTTTCTGCGACAGAACATAAGATAAAACACAACTATATATTTTATATTTTATCATGCTTATTGCCTGTCTTCCTCCCTAGAATTTTAGTGTCATGAGAGCAGGGATTTTTGTATGTATATACTTTATGCCGACTACACAATATGTACTGAACTGAATGAACAAATGAATGAATGGAAGCACTTATCACTAAAGTCTATAACTAAAGGAATTTCTAAAAGATATACTCCAAGAAGAAGAAAAATGACCATAGAAGGAACGTCTGAAATTTAAAGGAGATGAAAAAAAATTATAAATATGGGTGAACCTGAATAGCACTTTATTGCAGAAAACAATTCGTCACGTTAAAGAAAACAAAGATCTTGATGACACGTAAACTTTATTAAGTGTGCATGTAGCAATACCAAGGGCATTTACTAAAAAAGAGAAATTAAGGGTATATGGTTCCAAATTAGTAGGAAAAACAAATGAAACAGGGTGGTGGTAGAGGATGGTGGAGGCCCTAAATCATTTCAAAGAAAAAAAAAGACAAGAAATACAGAAAGTAGAGAACAACAGAAAAATAGAGATTTTGTCACCTGGTTATCAAAACAAAATCTACCTCTTTCCTGAGTAGGAAAGGGTTCTCACTAAAAAAATAGTTGGAAGTAAAAGGATGAAGAATAATATGCTAGACAAATTCCAACAAAAACAAAAGGCTGATATAGCTAAAAGTATGAGTAAAGATAAAGAGGGGCAATATAACACGATAAAACGTTCAGCTCAACAGAAGGCTATAATATGTAGTCACCTAATAGTATTGATTCAAAAATTAGTAAGTGAAAATTAAACAGACCATTAGGAGTAATTGTAAAATATATCATTATAGTGGAGTTTTTTGACACACCACTCAGGGTAATTAATACATTAAGCAAGATATAGAAGATATATTGGGGCGCCTGGGTGGTTCAGTCAGTTAAGCATCTGACTCTTGATTTTGCTTCAGGTCATGACCTCATGGTTCATGAGTTCAAGACCCACATCAGGTTCCGTGTTGACACTGCAGAGCCTGCTTAGGATTCTCTCTCTCTCTCTCTCTCTCTCTCTCTCTCTGCCCCTCACCTGCTTTCTCACTCTGTCTCTTAAAAAATAAATAAACAAATAAACAAATAAATAAATAAACTTAAAAATTTTTAAAGATATAGAAGATTTGAAAAATTCAATTAATAAGCTTAATCTAGCCGACATCTATAGCATTATATCCAATGACTGGAAAATACACATTATTTTCAATTATAAATGAAATATTTACTAAAATACTATGTATTAGGCTATAGAACAAGTCTTAAGAGATTTCAAAACACTGACAATATGTAAATACCATTTCTTGACTATAAAACTTATAATTTAGTTAACACACAATTACAAAAATGTTTTTAATAAGGCTATAAACATTTGAAAAATTTAAATAGAATTTTAAATAACATAGGTCAAAGGAGATACGATAATGTACATTAGTATAAATTTAGAACTGAATGGCACTTAAAACACTGTAAGCAAAAGGAAGTAGCAACAAGTAAATAAATGTGGTTGCTTTAAGCCAGAGAGATTTTGAAATTGTCTGCTTACAAATAGACCAATAGCTAATTAAAAACTTCGCAAATCTTTCTTCCTGAAGCTAGAAAGGAGCAAAAAAAATCTGGTAACAATGATTGATAAAAAAAATTTCAAGAAAGTAATATTATAGGCTAACCTCATTCCTAAATATATGTACAACAATCCTTGAGATAATATTGTAGATCTAATTGTGAAAAACAAAGCAACAAAATGTCTATAAAATTATTTAAGAACTATGATAGGAAAATAATTCTTTTTTTTAAGGTTTATTCATTTATTTTGAAACAGAGAGAGAGAGCACAAGAGGGGGAGGTGCAGTGAGAAGAGAGACAGAATCCCAAGCAGGCTCTGTGCCATCAGCACAGAGCCCAATGCAGAGCTCCAACTCATGAACTGTGAGATGATGACCTGAGCCAAGACCAAGAGTCACTCAATCAACTTAGCCACTCAGGTGCCCCAAAAGGGAAATAATTTTTAATCAAGATACAAAAGCAATGACTTTAAGGAAAAGATGAATAAATTCAATATTAAAACTGAGAAGTTGTGTTCATCAGTAGAAATCATTAAGAAACTGGAAAACAAATCACAGTATTTACAGTATGTATAACCAATAAATATAACCATAATAGATTAAGAACTACTAATCAATAATAAAAATAATTAATAGAAAAGAGATATGAAAAGGGACTTAAAAAAATTATCCAATGGCCAAAGAGCACATGAAAAAGGATCAAATTTCACTAGTCATCAGGAAAATGCAGAATAAAGCCTCAGTGAAATACTCCTAAACCAGAATGGCTAAAAGAAAAAAGAGTGACAACACTACAGTTGGTGCAATTGTGGAGCAAGTGCAAATCTCATGTATTACTGGTGGGAATATAAATCACTACATCCACTTGGAAAAACTAAAGCATCCACCTGAACATACATCAGACACTATGACCCAGAAACTCCATTCCCAGGCATATGAATCAAGAGAAATGCATATTTATATACACCAAAAATATATCAACAAGAATATTCACTCTAACATTTTTCATGAAAGCCCTAAACTAGAAACAACCCAAATTTCCATCATAGCAAGATGGATATAGAAAATCTGATACATTCTCATAATGAGAATGAACTAATGACTGCCACCTGAAACAATATGGTTTACAGCCCATTCAAGGTTGAGAATGAATTCATATACAAAATAGTATACACCTTATTACTCAATTTACACATAAGTTGAAAATAGTGAAAATAAACCAGTGGTGACAGAAGCCAGAATAATGGTTAGCAACTAGGAGAGAATTAGGGGAGAGGTTAAGGATATTTTGTTTCTTCATTTGACAATGGTTACATGGGCAGTTAAATTTATAAAAATGCACTGAGATATAAACTAATAACTTGTGTACTTTTCTATAATATTTTAATGTAATGATTTTTATTAGGAGGTAAAGCCAGAGGCTTCATTGTCTCCTGAAAATATAAATTTGATATTTCTGTTATTGCTTTGTAATATATTTACAATAAATATTACATATGATACCCAAAATGCTAAGAGATAGATACACTGAATCTATGTTGGCATAATTTAGCTTTATATATAAAAGTAGACTTTTAAAATATATTTTAACACTGTAACATTTCTAAGAATTCCACATTTGATTACATTTCCTCAAAATGCAAATCATTCTGTAGTGAAAGAAAAAGTCTGCACATATAATCTCAAGTTCAGAAATGAAAACTTTTAACAACATGGAATGATGTTTTAAGAGAATTGTAATGTATTCAGGTAACCAATGCTGACTCTTCAAAGTAAGGTACAAAAAAATCAATTTTTATCACTTGAAATCTATTGCAATTAGAGAGCAATGCCAAGTCACTGACACACTAATGGGTTTCGAAATATTTCAAAAAGAAAAGGAAATTGCTAAGTGTTTTAATTGAAATGCAGTTCTAGTAAGTATAACAAATTGGATAATATAATTTTTCTGTAAAGCTACCGTATAAAACTATCATAACAGTGTTGAGTTTTAATAAATTTATAGCATTGTCTAGATACATTTTACATAAAGTTATCCTACATTGAACTATTTAAAAACTTTTATTATATCTTCTACTACAGAAACAGTTGTTTTTCTGTGTTCCAAGTGTCTGAATTCTAATTTAATTTTAGAACAGTTGTGTAGCATTTCCAAAGAGGATTGGCTCTACACATGGCTTGCTAGAAAAGAATATTCTGATTGAAATATATTTTTATGAATTTAGCTGCAACTGTAACCTACATGGAAATGATTAAACTTAGAGTTAGACACTAGATTTTCTAATTCCTGGGGTGTAAAATTAACAGTTGCAAAACCATACTTTCTGACCACAAAAAAAAAACAAAACTGTAATAATTACACATAAAAAGTAGAACCACTTCAGGGTGTCTGGATGACTCAGTCAGTTAAGCACCCAACTCTTGGTTTTAGGCTCAGGTCATGCTCTCACGGTTTCCTGAGTTCATGCCCTGCATCCGGCTCTGTGCTGTCAGCACAGAGCCTGTTTGGAATTCTCCCTCTCCCTCTCTCTCTGTCCCTCCCCCACTTATGCTCTCTCTGTCTCTCTCAAAAATAAACAAATAACCATAAAAATTTACAAGTAGAACCACTTCAAGAATATCACTATCTTCACTTTTCCTATCTCCCTCTATTTCTTTAATCCTGCCTTCTTGTCATTTAGTTAATAACATTTTATCCTTTGAGTCTCCTGATTTCTATGATTATATTCCCTGGGCTTAAAAAGAAACATCCCCTCTCCAACAAACACACACATTTCTACACTTTATTATCATTCAACCAGGTCAAGAAAATCTATCTTCCTCCTTCCCACCCATCTTTCCTTCTTTTCTTCCTATACCTCTCCCCCTACTGTAATGCTAATATCACACTATGGTCAATAAAACGCTTTAATGCTGGAGCAGTATTTCAAGGACTAGCACAACTTACTCCTGGTGCATTTAGATTTCTTTCAACCACCAATTTAGAAACTATGGTGAATATGTAACCAGACATGAATCTAGAGTAGTAAGTTTGACCAGTGACACAGCTGGCTGCTATTCAGAATTAAAATTACAACAGAATAAAGCTCATATCAACCCTCCCACCCCCACAAAATTTCTTTTTGCTTTCTCCCTTAAGATTCATTTCCCCATACTATACACTGGGGAAGGCAGTATGAAGACTGTCTCATTCTTTTTTCACATTCTCCACAGCATGGTAGGCCCTTCATTCCTCCCAGGCTTGTAGAGTCTGGGGTGAAGGGGTAATGGGGAGTTATTGCTTAATGAGCATAGTGTTTCAATTAAACAAGATGAAAAGAGTTCTGAGGATAGATGGTGGTAACGGTGGCAGAACATTATGAATGTATTTAATATGACTGAACTGCACCCTTAAAATGGTTACGATAATCAATTTTATGTTATGTGTATTTTACCACACACAAAAAAGAACTTAGAGACCAGTACACTAATAACGTTCCAATCCATTAAAAAGAATACATTAAATCTCCACTTGGCATCAGTGTCATCCTATCCTTTGCAGCCTTTAACTGTAGAGATTATGCTTTTCATTCTCAAGGATTAGGTCTTTGAGGGCATTCACTCCTAATAAAAACTAGTTCCATCAATAATAAATTCTAAAAACTAATAATAATAAAAATCTGACCTGAGGTGAAGATTTCATGAATCAAGTTTTTCTTTTGTTTTGTTTTGAGGTGTTTTTTATTTTGTTTGTTTCGTTAGGGGTGTGTGTTTGGGTTTTTGTTTGTTCGTTTGTTTTACTGTTTATTTTTTAATAATTTTTTTAACGTTTATTTATTTTTGAGACAGAGAGAGACAACGCATGAATGGGGGAGGGGAAGAGAGAGAGGGAGACACAGAATCGGAAGCAGCCTTCAGGCTCTGAGCCATCAGCCCAGAGCCCGACGCGGGGCTCGAACTCACGGACCGCGAGATCGTGACCTGAGCTGAAGTCGGACGCTTAACCGACTGAGCCACCCAGGCGCCCACTGTTTATTTTTTAAAGACAGAGACAGAGACAGAGTGTGAGTGGGGAGGGGCAGAGAGGGAGACAACAGAATCCAAAGCAGGCTCCAGGCTCTGAGCTGTCAGCAGAGAGCCCGATGCAGGGCTTGAACCCACAGACCACGAGATCATGACCTGAACTGAAGTCCAACGCTTAACCAACTGAGCCACCCAGGCACCCCAAATTCAAAAAGCAGATTATACACAGAAGAAAGAATTAATGAACTGAAGAGAAGGCTAAAAAAAATACCTACATGATGCATGGGGAAACAAAAGAATGGGACAGGAAGAAGAGGTTGTAAAAGAAAACAAAAGAAGCTATGTTTAATTGGAGTTGAAAAAGAAGGAGGAGGGGGAGGAGGAATATGAAGGAGAAAAGAAAGAAGAGTGAAAAGATGCAATCTTTGAAGATGTAATGACAGAATTTTCCATAAACGGGAAGAAAAAAAAGACATCAAGGCAAACTCAAGAAGCAGTATATAAATCTATTAGGATAAATAAACAGAAAAGCACACCTAGATACAACTTAAGTATTCATGGATGGATGAATAAATACAGAAGGTAAAGGTGCAATAGAATGTTATTCAGCTAGGGCCGCCTGGGTGGCTCAGTCAGTTAAGTGGCCGACTTTGGCTCAGGTCATGATCTCCCGGTCTGTGAGTTCGAGCCCCGCGTCGGGCTCTGTGCTGACAGCTCAGAGCCTGGAGCCTGTTTCAGATTCTGTGTCTCCCTCTCTCTGACCCTCCCCTGTTCATGCTCTGTCTCTCTCTGTCTCAAAAATAAATAAACGTTAAAAAAAATTTTAAAAAAAGAATGTTATTCATCTATAAAAAAGAGAAATTCCTACCATTTGTGACAACATTGAAGACATTATGTTAAGTGAAACAAGTCAGACAAAGACAAGTACTATATGATATCATTTACATGTGGAATCAAAAAAAAAAGAAAGAAAAAGAAAAGAATTACTAGTGCTTTTGTTTAGGAAAAACGTTCCTAAAATTTGGAATAATGAATAGAGACGGTGTCATTTGCCCTTAAATTATTCTCTGTAAATCCAAATCTCTTTCATAAATAGAAAAATTATCTCATTCTAGTGATATTACAAATTACATTATTATATTTTATACTGGCCTGCCTCCTCATTGTCTGGAGAATTATTAGACTAACAAGGTGAGAATGGGTAGAGGGCTTAAACTTTCCCAAGCCCAGCTTCCCACTCTTGGCAGAAATCTATCCCAAAGCATTATGAGCAGTTAAATCATCGAGCTTATGCTTACATAACTCCATTAACAAGAAGCCTCCTGGTTTTTTTTTTAATGATTCATTTTTTAATTAAAAAAAATAGACACTCAGAAGCCAAATATCAACTTCTTTTATTTCTCTAGGGCTTTGAGTTTTGATCTTCCTGTCTCTGGAACCATGTAGGCCAAACTTCTATTTACTGGAAGAGAAACTTAAGGGGATTTGAATTAAATAGTTTTTTTCTGTTTCCCTGGAGCATATGGTTAAATTTGGTATATTAAATTAAATGCATGTGCAAAACACCTGTTGTTCAAGGTTCTTGTGTAATAGATTCATATCTGACTTTCACAGTAAATTATAACTTTATGATGAGACAGCATATCTGCCATGGTCACCGATATATTTTATGAGCCTAACACTGCCCTACAAAAGTACAGAGCTCAGGAGATATGTGTTGAAGGAATGAATGTATTACATCATTCCCTTTCATAGGTGTTAGTTTCTAGTTTAACTGATACTTTCTGACTCATTTCAATAAAAGTTATTTCCCTTAATTCATTTAGCCCTGACCGGGTGAAAATATAGTACTTACACCTCATACATTTGAAGAAGTTTCCTAACTCTTGAAGCAACTTCCTCCATTAAAAGGCAATTAAGTTGTTCTTATAGTCCCAAAATTTTCATACATTTTAGACAAAACTTAATTTGGGTGTTTTGTTTGTTTGTTTGTTTGTTTGTTTTTTGGTGTGTGTGCTTTTTTAAGTAGAGTCTATGCATGACTTGGGGCTTGAACTCATGACCTTGAGATCAAGAGTGGCATGATCTACCAAATGAGTCAGCCAGGTGCCCTGCTAAGACTTAATTTGATTAGCTTCATTCACATTTGAAAGTCAGTATCAAAGCAATGAGTACTCTTTATGAATTATAGGATTATATAATGAACCTAGGATTATATAGTTGACCCTTGAACAACACAGGTTTGAACTGTGTGGGTTCACTTGTACATGGATTTTTACAGTATAAAACTATAAATGTATTTTCTCTTTATGACTTTCTTAATAACATTTTCTTTTCTCTAGCTTACTTTATGGTAAGAATGCAGTATATAATACATATAATATTCAAAATATGTGTTAATCAACAGTCTGTTACCAGTACAGCTTTCAGTCAACAGTAGGCTATTAGTAGTTAAGTTTGGGGGGAGTAAAATTTATGCATGGATTTTCAACTATACAGAGGGTCAGCGTCCCTAATGCTTGCATTGTTCAAGGGTCAATTATATAAATGCATACATCTGTAAAACAGTTTTCTCTTTGAAAAATTACCATAAAATTTAATAAGCAAATATTATTTTTAACATTATTTTCATAGGTAAAATGTCAAAAAATTTTAAAAGATACAGCACTTTGAACTACTACAAATATATATGTAATTATAAATTCACATGATATGTCATAATTATTTGACAAATCAATGAGGATTTGCCACTGTGTACCTTCCTGGCTTACTAATATACTATAAACTGTTTGTAACCTTACTCTTTCTATGTTTAAGAAACTTATATTAACAGCTGCTCCTCTACCAAGGAGATATCTGCACACCCATGTTTATTGCAACATTATTAACAAGAGCCAAGATATGGAAGCCTAAGTGCCCAACAACAGATGAATGAATAAAGAAGATGTGGTATGTAGAGACATGGGATATTTTTCAGTCATGAGAAAGAAGGAAATCCTGCCATTTGCAACAACATGGATGGACCTTAAAGACATTATACTGGGGTACTTAGGTGGCTCAGTAAGTTAAGCATCCGACTCTTGACTTCTGCTCAGGTCTTGATCTTGTGGTTCATGAACTCAAGCCCTGCATAGAGCTCTGTACTGACAGTGTAGAGTCTGCTTAGGATTCTCTCTGTCTCTCTGTCTCTCTCTGCCTCTCTCTCTCTTGAAATAAACTTTTTTTAAAAAGGCATTATACTAAGTGAGATAAGTCAGAAAAAGAAAGATAAATACTGTATGATATCAATTACATGTAAAATATAAAGAAAGCTGAACTTATAAAAAAAAAAAAGAGAAAGTAAAATTGTGGTTGCCAGGGGCTGAAGACTGGGGGATAGGAGTCTTTATGGGTACAAACTTATAATTAGTAGGTAAGTAAGTCCTGGAGACATAACACAGCATAATGATTATAGGCAACAATATTGTATTATAAACATGAAACTTGCTTAGTGACTAGATCTTAATAATTCTCATCACAAAAAAGAAATGATTATGTTACCTGATAAAGCTGGTAGTTAATGCTACAATGGCAATCATATAGCAATATATAAAAGTATCAAATCAACCTTATGTTGTATACCTTAAACTAATATAATGTTATATGTCAAATATATCTCAGGAAAAAAAATTTTAACAGACCTGCTCATCCATTTGCAATAAATTTATATGTGATTTTGGAAACAACTGTGATATAGGGGACACTAAAATAATCATCTGTGGACATTTTTCTCCCTTGCTAGATACCAGGAGTTTGAATACAAGGATTGAATAATTTTCCTTTATTCATAGCACAGTGCCTGAAACATAATATGTGCTCAAAAAACATTTTTTTTATAAATAATGAATGAACAAAACAATTGAACCATCTGGGTCTTATTTCTGTTTATATTATTTTCTATCTGTGTTAATATGACCAAATTTTCTCCTTTTTTTAATTACCTGCCTTTTAGTTTTCTCCTTTATAAATAAGGACGGTGATCATAACTCATAAGGTAGTTGTGATAATCCAGTAATGAATGTGAAATGCCTGGGAAACTTAAAACTTTCATTCAAATATAATACATGTCTATTTTAATCATTAATTTATCTAACTGAGCCACCTTCCTCTTTGTGGCTTTTATCTACCCAACTCTAATGTTCTCTCCCACCTTCTTAGATGATTTCAGAACATGAATCATCTTATTACATTACCCTATTAAATATTTCTAAAATAGTTTAATATTACTATTAATAGCCTTTACAATCCTGGACTTTCTAACCTTAACCTTGATCCAACTTTAATTGTAGGCATGAACACACCTTCAACTTAACAATGACATAGAATATCAATTTCTTATTCTTAAACCACATCACCTTTGAGACCTATAATGAAGCCTTGTCTTGCCCACCCATCAATTATTCCATATTTTTACTTAGAACTAACTTTATCTGCCTTCATTTGTCCCCTTTCTCTGCTTAGAATTTGTTATCTAGTGCTGCATTAAAAACTACCCCCTCAAAACTAGTGGCTTAAAACAACAATAATCATTTGTTTCGATCAAAACTCATGCACTTTAAGCATGACTCAGAAGAGAAGATTCATCTCAGCAATACAGGGTATGGTGTCAGCTGGCGCAGCCTGACTGGTGGGTGGAGGTTCTTGTACTTCCATTCACTTACAAAGCTGGCTAGTCCGTGCTGGAGGTTGTCCCTGAGCTAGGACTGGGGGCCTCATTTCCTCTTCACGGACCTCTTTATAGGCACTTGGTTAAGGCACTGCAGGATGGCTAGTTTCAAGAGTAGGCATTCTGAGAGGACCATCCAGAAGTGCATGAAGTTATTATGATTTAGCCTTGGCAGTCACATAGCAATTCTTTTGCCATATTCTACAGAAGAAATACCAAAAGTCCACCATGGAATTGGAAATAAACTCCAATACTCAATGAGAGCAGTGTCAACACTGCACTGTGTGAGGAACATGTAGGATAGAAGATATTGTGGCAAAAATTTGGAAAGCACAATCTTCCATAGTCCATTCTCTGGCTACATTTCGTATCTCCCATATGTAAAATACAAGCCACTCTGTGAAGGACTCCCAAATTTCAACCTGTTGTGGCATTAACTTGAACCTCAGGATTTTGTCATCTAATTCTGATTCAGATGTGGATGAGACTCCTCTGTTTTAGTACTTCCGTACAACTCTTTGAATACCGTTCCTCTCAATCTAAAGGCCTTGAATTAAGAGACAACTTATCTGGCTCACAGATAACCTATAGCCTAATGGTAGAACAGACATAAGATAAAGGCTATCACTACAGCTACTCAAAGGGAGAAAAACAGGAGGGACATAGCAGTCATAGGCTCAAGGCATTTCAAATCCAGTGGAGTTCATATTGCCAGTTCCTAAATTAGGGTCCAATCCTAATTCCTAGGAGTTGTTCGGTATGTTTCATTACTCCATTCTGTGGGCTTCTGGTTCTGTCTTCTAAGTTATCTTTCTTTTTATACAAGAAGTAGCCCATGTTTGCAACGAGGTGGTTTTTAGCCAACTTCCTATCTGTAGAAATTTGAGAGTCCAAAGTCTTCTTTTTATTCTATATACTGTGTCTATCCTTCTTAATTCCAAGCCAATGTAATTTTTTAAAGTGTGGCCTCTTTGTTTTATTGATTTATAATTCACTCCATTATATAATGCTATACCCACAAAATGTATAAG
>NC_064811.1:79866078-79919320 GCF_023721935.1 Panthera uncia
TTATAATTCACTCCATTATATAATGCTATACCCACAAAATGTATAAGATAAGATCTCTTCTATATATTACCTGTCTATATAAAATACACATGTTGTCAAATATTTCTTACATTTTTACATCATTTTCTACTTTAAGGCTATAACTCTATGTCAGACTTTGATTATATTATCCTTTATATTCTAAAATACTGTATACAAGTTCCTTCCAACCCCCACTCCCACATACTTATTCTCTACTTCTCAAATGAAGCTTTTCCCAAAGTCTCCAAAAAAAAGTGAATAACTCTGAAAACTCAGTATACCAGGCATAGGATAATTTTGCCTATAATATATGCTTATTAATAAATATGATCATGTTCAAATTGTATATAAAGAGCTTACTTGAAATATATATAAACTGCCCAATGAAATAAAGTTAACTTGAGGTTGAAATGAATAAAATTAGCTCATTTTCAATAATATTTCCACCATTTTTAACAAAGATATAGAATCAACAAATCCTCAATACTGATCTGATCTATTTTTGCCCACACTCAGAATTACCTTGCATTTTAACATCCCAGAAGCATTCTGGAAGCTATAGAAAAACAACAGCAAAAATTACGTATTTATTGCAGTAGGTTAAGTACTCACCAAGAGGGATAAACTGCATTTTGATAAACCCTATAGCATTTCTAAAGCTGTAATATTACAAACCACTGAGAAAATAGAATAAATAATTAGTTTTCACACTACACCGACTTTTATATCAAAGGTATTACTTATGTTTATTGAAAAAGTGAACAAAACTACCAACATGGTATATGTTCAATTAACTTCTAAGATAAATTATAGTTTTTTTCTGAAATAATTTCCTATGGGAGTGTGATGCAGAAATCACAATGTTATTTTCATGAGAAATGATCTATACTTTCTACATAAAATAAGTCTCAGCACCTGTTACTATCAGCCTTCAAATGTGTTCTATGCTGCATATGTTGCAGAATCTTTCATTTATTTAACTATTTTATTTTAATAAACATTGTGCTTTAAACTTCAATTGTTTTTCACCTAAAATCTTAAAATAAGTTTTACTTACTATAAAGCAATGTATGTGCTTTATTAGAGGAAACAACTGAAAAGCAAAACAAAATCTTCTGTGAATCTAAGGTAGTTACTTATATATTGTTTCCTCAGTAAGTAGGCCTTCCCTGATAACATTATTTGAAACTGTGCTTAACCCACTCTGAACTCCTACTCTTCCTTCCCTCTCTTATTTTTCTTCATAGCATTTATAATGATTTGGTATTCATTCTTTTTCCTTTCTTCTTTTGTTTTTTTCCTTGCTTTCTTTCATCTATCAATTTATTGATCTATTTATTCTCTTAAATGTCTAATCCATTAAATGTCTCTTACATCTCATATTACACTCTATGAAACAATGTTTCTATTTTGTTCACTGCTTTATCATAAGGCCCTGGAACAGTGGTTAATACATAAGAGTCCCTCAGTGTATATTTGTTAACGATTAATCAGATGAATCTTATCTTGTTACCAGGTTTAAATACATACACCATTTGAAAAATTTTCATAGGACTCTATCCAGTTGATGTATGAGAATTAACTAAACCCCATTTTTGTTTCTTTAGAACATTTTAAACTTTTCATTACTAGTGTTCTTTAATGAATCTCCTCGATGCTTAAATTTTGGCATATCATTTATTATTTCCCTAGGGTAATCCCAGAAGTAGGATTTTGGGGTTAAATGGCATATATTTGAAACATTGTGCCAGCCTGCCTTTGAGAATCACTGCTATCAATTTACACTCCCATCATGTTGTGTAAGAGTCCCCAGTTTCTCACACTCAATATTTTCATTCATTTTCTTTTTTTTTTTTTAATGTTTGCTTATTTTTGAGAGAGACAGACAGACAGAGCGTGAGCAGGGGAGGGACAGAGAGAGAGAGGGAGACACAAAATCCAAAGCAGGCTCAAGGCTCTGAACTGTCAGCACAGAGCCCAATGCAGGACTTGAACTCACGTACCCGGGGGAATCATGACCTAAGCCTAAGTCAAGCGCTTAACCGACTGAGCCACCCAGGTGCCCTCATTCATTTTCTTTTTAAACTTGCTGTTAGGGTACCTGGGTGGCTCAGTTGGTTAAACATCCAACTTCAGCTCAGGTCATGATCTCACAGTCTGTGGTTTCAAGCCCCATGTCGGGCTCTGTGCTGACAGCTTGGAGCCTGCTTCAGATTCTGTGTCTCCCTCTCCCTCTCTGCCCCTACCCTGCTTGCACTGTCTCTCTTGCTTGCTCAAAAACAAATAAACATTAAAAAAAAATTTTAATAAAAACAAAAAAATAAATAAACTTGCTGAGTCTTTCCCTCTTCTAAATGTCCAAAACCAGGTCAATAAGAGTGATAAAGTAATGTTTAAGCCCTTTTTCACTTAACAAAAATTTTACTTTACCTGAGCTGGATAAATCACAAAACCATTCACAGGTCTATGAATTAAACCTTGATGCAATAAGAGTAGGTTGCTTTATAATGTGATGCACTTCATTTAATAATTTCTTCATTAAATTTTTGTAATGTGTTTTTATGGGTTACACAACATTTAATGCTCTTATACTGATTGCAAATATACTACTTCCCTCTTTAATTTAGACTAATGAAAATAAATTTTCTCTCTCTTAAATATATGCAAAAACTTGATTTATGAATATAACAAAACCACTTCCATGCTGTTAATAAGAGTTCTAAAATAGGGGCGCCTGGGTGGCTCAGTTGGTTAAGCATCCGACTTCGGCTCAGGTCATGATCTCACAGTTTGTGAGTTCGAGTCCCGCGTCGGGCTATGTGCTGACAGCTCAGAGCCTGGAGCCTGCTTCACATTCTGTGTCTCCCTCTCTCTCTGCCCCTTTACTGCTCATGCTCTGTCTCTCTCTGTCTCAAAAATAAATAAACATTAAAAAAAAAGAGTTCTAAAATAATTTGAAATAAATACATCACTATAAAATGCTGAGTGAATGAATGAATGTCCTGTAAGTTGGTAAATAACATAAGAATATTATTCATTTATCAACCAAACTCATAACTCATATCATTTATCAACCTCAGTTCTTAACAATTTAACTACAAATGTTAACAGTATGCATATTCTTTAAGTTTTGTAAGGCAAACCACTCAATTCTTAGTAATGTCATGACTCAAGGAACAGATATGGATAAGATGCTCTATAAATTCAATTTTATAGTTTCATTTATGTGTATATGTATATACACACATAACAACACAAAATTATTTCATCTGGCTTATAAAGAATTTGACATACAACCCAAAAGGTCCTTCCTATTAATAATAAGGTAAAGAAAAAATACCAATGTTTAAATGAAAAAATAATAGGATTAAAAAACACTTATTTTTTTAAAGTGTTTATTTACATTTCAGTTAGTTAATATATAGTGTTTTGTGGTTTTTCTCTTTTTTCCCCTATGATTATTTGTTTTGTTTTTTAAATTTCACAGATGAGTGAAATCATATTGTATTGTATTTCTTCAATTGACTTATTTTGCTTAGCATAATACTCTCTAGCTCCATCCACGTCATTGAAAATGGCAAAATTTTATTCTTTTCGATGGCTGAGTAATATTCCATTATACTTATGGAATATTCCATTATACACATACATACATATATCACATCTTATTTATCCATACATCAGTTTATGGACATTTGGGCTCTTTCCATAATATGGCTAATGCAGATAATGCTGCTATTAAACATGGGGGTTCATGTATCCCTTTGAATTAGTATTTATGTATTCTTTGGGTAAATTGCTGGATCATAAGGTAGTTCTATTTTAACTTTTTGAGAAATCTCCATATTGTTTCCCAGAGTTGCTTCATCAGTTTGCCTTCTCACCAACAATGTAAGAGGGCTTCCTTTCTCCACATCGTCACCAACACCTGTTGTTTCTTGAAAAAACATTCCACTCATAACTAATTCTAAGATATGATATGAAATGATATTATCTATAGGATAAAAATTGACACAAAGCATATAACCAACAGAACTATTACCACTGCATCTTATTTTATAACAATGATTTTCCTTTTATAAATCACAAGACTTAACATATTTAGTTAGATGGTATTCCCAGGAAAAGTTGAACGGTATTAAGAATTATAAACAGATATGGGCTATTCTCATTTTAGACCAGAAAACCATATTACTATGTATATATTAAAAAGAATCAAGAATTCTCTGTCATATTCATCAAAAAAAACCTAGCCTAACTGAAAAATCAATAAAAATGAGGAATCTATTTAGAGAGTTGATAATATGATGCCTGAATATCTTTTCCTTGATTAAATCAAGTGTAAGAGAATAGGACATATGGAAGTTAATTTTCAATTACCAAAACAAAGCATGGATATTAATTGAATTGGCCCCAGTCACCTATTGAATCTATGTTAAAAACATGTTTTGGATGGTACACCTTAAATAGTAGATTAAATTTAAAATAATGAACAATTCTAATTACTACAATATTTGCACATTTTAGAGGAAATCAAATTTTATACATCATGATATCAGGTAATAGCTTCAGAAATCCATTTTTTCTAATGTGTTTATTATAGAGGCATGTGGGATTTCTGCTGTAATTTCTTTGAATTATAGGCTACTTCTAAGATGCAGGATGGCAATCTTGATGGATTATTAGTTTAACCAGTGTGATAAACTCGTTTCACTTAGCAAGCTGGCTACTCTACAGTTGTGTAGTGACTTTGACAGTCATTATGTCTTTGAATTCAAATAATAACTGTCTTTATAATGAAGATACTCCCCTCTCCCAAATTGTTTCAGAAGCTAGTGCTGGCTTGACAACAAGAAGAAATATATTTCATATTATAATAAGGTTTTATACTTCTAAGGAGCTTCAGAGCTTCTGGAGATGACTTTGAAATTGTCTTATTAATCTTTAATATTCTCATGAGAGCCAAGTAGACAGCAAGTATTATCTGAATTTTGTAAAATAAAACTAATAAAACAATTAGTGAATTTACTTGCCCTAGGCTAAATACTGAAACAATGAAAAATCACAGTGCCAATCCTGACACTTAACTGAAACCTATACATTCCATCTACAATAATTTTTATGGAGAGAACAGTAAAGGCTGAGAGAAAAAATAATCTTCAGAAAATATGAAGTTCAACATAATTTACTTCAAGAAACCCTGAAATGGATATTTTTAAAAAATTTTTTTAATGTTGATTTTTGAGAGAGAGACAGTGTGAGCAGGGGAGGGGCAGAGAAAGAAGGACACACAGAATCTGAAGCAGGCTCCAGGCTCTGGGCTGTCAGCACAGAGCCCAACATGGGGCTCAAACCCACAAACTGTGAGATCATGACCTGAGCTGAAGTTGGACATTCAACCAACTGAGCCACCAAGGTGCCCCTGGATATTTATTTATTATTTGATTGTGCTTGGTGATGGTGACCATGATAGTACCAGAATTTCAAAGAACTAATTCCCCTGTTCCACTTCTGGGTGACCACATAATGAGTGTGGTCAGGGACACTAACAGTGTTTGAATTCTACTTCATAACAAAGCTGAAACCTGACAAAATCAACAATGGTACAGCAAACTCCAGAGGAAAAAAAAAAAATACACAAAGTTAAAATTTGACTTACAATGGACCTTTACGTTGGCAAAATACTTGATTCTTGAAAGAACAGTGAAAAACAAAGCAAGCCTCTATGGATTGTAGGCTCTCTAAGTATTCTCATTGGCTGACAGGTTGTAGTCTCCTAATTTGGTTCTTCATCAAAAACCCTTGAAAGAGTTTCTCCATTCTGTTTCATTTTTTTTCTCTTCATATTCTCATAAGTAGTCACTACGACAGTTTGGTTGTTTAGTGGTAATACGTTTCTAAATTACTGCTGGAAATGATTGTTCCTATTTTCTATCTAGTTTTCCTGTGTGAAATAACACACTTACCTGATTTATCCTCATTACCAGGAAAAGTTATTGCATTCATTTTTAGTCTAAGAAAACTATTATTAGTAGCTGAACTAATCCTAATTTTTAAAATCAAAATTACTTTGGGAATTTTAACCTTCCCAAATAAATGTTTATCTTTTTATATGGATGTTTTCTTGATACTTGAGAAAAATTAAAATAATTCCATGACACTAACATGATGTGTGTCTTATACATAGTTAAATTCCTTTCTCCTCTAACAAATCTACCATACTAAGAATTTTGGGTTATTCCCTAGTAGAAAATGACTTTATTAGTTTTAAGTTCAAATGAGTAACATTGTCTTTGGTAAAATTAAGGGACACAAAACTCAAAAAAATCTTATGGCTAAAAAAAATCTAAAATCTTTCACTGAATAAAGCAGATTTTTTTTCATCTTATACATTTAAAAGAGGGGTATGGTAAATATAAAGGTATGTTTATAATATTCTATTTTAGTATGGAAACCTTAATTTTTTTTCCTCATAGCTTTAAAAACACAGTCTGTACTTACCTGGCCCATCAGTCATTTTCTCCAGGCACCGAGGAGCTGTGCTAAGAAAGGAGGTATGTTTCAGCTTAGCCGCAAAACTACGAGGTGGCATGTATTTATGTTGAACTTGGGACATCTCATATGATTTTTGAACATCATAGCTGCCAGGTGCTGGAATGTCCTAGAAATATTTCAATGGATGAGCATAAACATATCTTATATGGAATATATCTAAGACTAGGTAGCATAGATGTTCACACTAAACAATGGCATAAGTAGAAAAATATGAAAATTTTCTAATCACTTTTTAAAAAAAGAAATTTAAAAGAGTATCCCTAAATTTATGCTCTCCTAATAAAAGTGTAAATTTGCTTGTCAAAATTTAAGGTTAAATAAATAGAATTAGGAAACTTAGATCCATATTCTTTAAAAAAAATAGCCTTTATAATATAGATCAAACTTTCATTTTCAAATTTCACATTGAAAATCAAATTACATACAGGAATGAGAACAATAATTTTTTGTTTTCATAAGCAGCAGAACTATCTCTGCTATATCTGTTCTACATGACCATACTTCACTTCTATGAATGAAACTGCTTATTTCATTTTTAAGATTCCAATTAAGTTAAAAGCCTTCCCCTTTCATCATTTATGGCTGTTTATATGCTCTACAGTTATATTAACATTTTTAATCAACATAAACCACATGGAAATTAATAACTACAATAATAATTCTAAACTCAATTAAATATAAAATATCATTGCACAATTAATGCCTGTAAACTATTAGCTAATTATTTCAATGAAAAAAATTTAACTCCTTTTCCTCAAATTATTTTAAAATAGAAAATGTTATATGTAACATATCTGTTCATCTCTATGATGTAGAAAGATGGAACTTTTCAAGTTTTAATGATTTTCTGGTACACAGGTGACTCTTGTGGCTAATGGTGTGCACTCTAGCACTAGACTTCTTGGGTTTCAAATATCTGTGCCTTACTTCTTTAGAGACCCTAAGCAAGCCACTTAACCTCTGTGATTCTCAGTTTCCTCATTTGTCAGTGGGAAAGATAATAATATTTACATCATAAATCATAGGGTTGTTGTGAGGATTAAATGAATTAAAACAGGTAAAATACTTAGATTGGTACCTAATTCTATAAAAGCTTTAGCTAATCTTAACTATTCTACAAAAGCCAATTGCAATGCAAACAAGACAGAACTACCAGAGTTTGGACTAATAGGGGAGTATTATAATGTTTCAAATAAGTCAAACAAATCTGGATATTGAAAAATCAGACTTTTAAAGTCCATGTTTTATAAAACATACTTTCTCTGGTTTCTCATACCTTTGTCATCACCTCCAAGCACATGCCAACAACATTATTTTCTACTTCCAAAGAATCACGAAATATGGTAAGGGCACTCAACATGACTAGGGGAGAGATGCTTACACGAAACCTCACATTTCTGGTTTAAGTCCTGTGTCAAACACCAAATGCCACATCGGAAAGTCAACTAAGAAAAGTCAACAGTTGTTTTCTTCTGGCCTATATCAACAGAATATTTAATAAGAGTGGGCTGAAGAGAAGCAATAATAGCAGTAGCTCCAAAGATGACTTCTGGATCTTTTGGGGCTGCTTCAGTAGTATGTGGAAGGAAAGTGGGAGAGAGTGCCAAAGCACAAAGAAATCGTGAATACACACAACATACTCAAGGGTATTTAGGAAAGCTTTGCAAAGATCTTGACTGTCCCTACCATACACTTTATTTTTCTTATCTGACATTATTATGGTTACTGCTTCCTGAACACCGTGCCTGGTGTCACCACCTATTCCTTTTTCCAGTGCCCAGCCTCTATATGATTGATTGCTATGGCTCCTGCCACATAGGAATCTTTTTTTTTTTTTAATGTCTTGAAGCAACAATAAGAAACTGCATCCGTGATCAGTTTTCTTCAGAAATACTGTGTTCCCACCCAGGAAAATTCATCACACTAGTTATCCTAAATTTCAATAGATTCACTGGCTCTTTTATTAAGTGAAAATATATTACCCTTGCTCATGATCACCTGTTCTTACAGCGTATTTACGCTTCTCTGAAAACATACTACCTTCTTTTATCCTTTATCAGTGCTTCTAAGTTCTTCTTACTCATCTTCAATTCTCATTTTGTCTGACCAAGAGACTGATTTTTCAAGTCAATTTCCTAGGCAAATGATTGGTAAGATAAATCTGAAACAATGTCTAATAGCAATAATTTAAACAATACGTATATATGGTACCCTAAACACCATTTCAGGAAAAAACAGTATGTGTAGCTAAGATCATCAAATCTCTCTGGGTGATCCTTTATACATCACAGAAAATAGGAAAGGCACACGGTGAGTGGATATGAAAAACATTTCTCATGGCTTTTTTTTTACCCCAGTTATTTGTATCCTGTTGCTGTATTTGGAAAATTCAAAATACTTCCCAGCAGAATCTGAGTCCTGGTCCAAAAACTAAAAATGCCTGATTCGCATATTCCTGGTCTAATTTTTTAGCTAGGACATGAATCTAGGTCCTAGGCTTAAATGACAAACTTTGAACTGGCAGCCAATTATTCAAAAAAACAGCACTAAAAATTCCATTCTAGTGAGGGGCTGGCAATGCTAGAAGCTATGTCCAGCTCACAGAGGCAACAAGAGTAAGTACGGACTGAGGGAAAATGCCACAAAATGTCTGATAAAATAAAAGCTATACCTCAGTGCAAATTAGAGGTAAATCTAAGGTATCCTGACTTTATCTAGAAAACTCAGTCCCTATCTAAAAATGACATAATCACAGAATTAAAATAATTGATGTATGTAAAAATCTTAGAATGGTATCTGATACATAACAAGCACTAGAACTTCCTTCTATTGCCATCATCGTTGTCATTAGCATTATTATTCCTATTAGTTTTTTTTTTTTTTAATATATGAAATTTACTGTCAAATTGGTTTCCATACAACACCCAGTGCTCATCCCAAAAGGTGCCCTCCTCAATACCCATCACCCACCCTGCCCTCCCTCCCACCCCCCATCAACCCTCAGTTTGTTCTCAGTTTTTAACAGTCTCTTATGCTTTGGCTCTCTCCCACTCTAACCTCTTTTTTTTTTTTCCTTCCCCTCCCCCATGGGTTTCTGTTATGTTTCTCAGGATCCACATAAGAGTGAAACCATATGGTATCTGTCTTTCTCTGTATGGCTTATTTCACTTAGCATCACACTCTCCAGTTCCATCCATGTTGCTACAAAAGGCCATATTTCATTTTTTCTCATTGCCACGTAGTATTCCATTGTGTATATAAACCACAATTTCTTTATCCATTCATCAGTTGATGGACATTTAGGCTCTTTCCATAATTTGGCTATTGTTGAGAGTGCCGCTATAAACATTGGGGTACAGGTGCCCCTATGCATCAGTACTCCTGTATCCCTTGGATAAATTCCTAGCAGTGCTATTGCTGGGTCATAGGGTAGGTCTATTTTTAATTTTCTGAGGAACCTCCACACTGTTTTCCAGAGCGGCTGCACCAATTTGCATTCCCACCAACAGTGCAAGAGGGTTCCCGTTTCTCCACATCCTCTCCAGCATCTATAGTCTCCTGATTTCTTCATTTTGGCCACTCTGACTGGCGTGAGGTGATATCTGAGTGTGGTTTTGATTTGTATTTCCCTGATAAGGAGCGATGTTGAACATCTTTTCATGTGCCTGTTGGCCATCCGGATGTCTTCTTTAGAGAAGTGTCTATTCATGTTTTCTGCCCATTTCTTCACTGGGTTATTTGTTTTTCGGGTGTGGAGTTTGATGAGCTCTTTATAGATTTTGGATACTAGCCCTTTGTCCGATGTGTCATTTGCAAATATCTTTTCCCATTCCGTTGGTTGCCTTTTAGTTTTGTTGGTTGTTTCCTTTGCTGTGCAGAAGCTTTTTATCTTCATAAGGTCCCAGTAATTCACTTTTGCTTTTAATTCCCTTGCCTTTGGGGATGTGCCGAGTAAGAGATTGCTACGGCTGAGGTCAGAGAGGTCTTTTCCTGCTTTCTCCTCTAAGGTTTTGATGGTTTCCTGTCTCACATTCAGGTCCTTTATCCATTTTGAGTTTATTTTTGTGAATGGTGTGAGAAAGTGGTCTAGTTTCAACCTTCTGCATGTTGCTGTCCAGTTCTCCCAGCACCATTTGTTAAAGAGACTGTCTTTTTTCCATTGGATGTTCTTTCCTGCTTTGTCAAAGATGAGTTGGCCATACGTTTGTGGGTCTAGTTCTGGGGTTTCTATTCTATTCCATTGGTCTATGTGTCTGTTTTTATGCCAATACCATGCTGACTTGATGATGACAGCTTTGTAGTAGAGGCTAAAGTCTGGGATTGTGATGCCTCCTGCTTTGGTCTTCTTCTTCAAAATTACTTTGGCTATTCGGGGCCTTTTGTGGTTCCATATGAATTTTAGGATTGCTTGTTCTAGTTTCGAGAAGAATGCTGGTGCAATTTTGATTGGGATTGCATTGAATGTGTAGATAGCTTTGGGTAGTATTGACATTTTGACAATATTTATTCTTCCAATCCATGAGCAGGGAATGTCTTTCCATTTCTTTATATCTTCTTCAATTACCTGCATAAGCTTTCTATAGTTTTCAGCATACAGATCTTTTACATCTTTGGTTAGATTTATTCCTAGGTATTTTATGCTTCTTGGTGCAATTGTGAATGGGATCAGTTTCTTCATTTGTCTTTCTGTTGCTTCATTGTTAGTGTATAAGAATGCAACTGATTTCTGCACATTGATTTTGTATCCTGCAACTTTGCTGAATTCATGTATCAGTTCTAGCAGACTTTTGGTGGAGTCTATTGGATTTTCCATGTATAATATCATGTCATCTGCAAAAAGCGAAAGCTTGACTTCATCTTTGCCAATTTTGATGCCTTTGATTTCCTTTTGTTGTCTGATTGCTGATGCTAGAACTTCCAGCACTATATTAAACAACAGCGGTGAGAGTGGGCATCCCTGTCGTGTTCCTGATCTCAGGGAAAAAGCTCTCAGTTTTTCCCCGTTGAGGATGATGTTAGCTGTGGGCTTTTCATAAATGGCCTTTATGATCTTTAAGTATGTTCCTTCTATCCCGACTTTCTCAAGGGTTTTTATTAAGAAAGGGTGCTGGATTTTGTCAAAGGCCTTTTCTGCATCGATTGACAGGATCATATGGTTCTTCTCTTTTTTTTTGTTAATGTGATGTATCACGTTGATCGATTTGCGAATGTTGAACCAGCCCTGCATCCCAGGAATGAATCCCACTTGATCATGGTGAATAATTCTTTTTATATGCTGTTGAATTCGATTTGCTAGTATCTTATTAAGAATTTTTGCATCCATATTCATCAGGGATATTGGCCTGTAGTTCTCTTTTTTTACTGGGTCTCTGTCTGGTTTAGGAATCAAAGTAATACTGGCTTCATAGAATGAGTCTGGAAGTTTTCCTTCCCTTTCTATTTCTTGGAATAGCTTGAGAAGGATAGGTATTATCTCTGCTTTAAATGTCTGGTAGAACTCCCCTGGGAAGCCATCTGGTCCTGGACTCTTATTTGTTGGGAGATTTTTGATAACCGATTCAATTTCTTGGCTGGTTATGGGTCTGTTCAAGCTTTCTATTTCCTCCTGATTGAGTTTTGGAAGAGTGTGGGTGTTTAGAAATTTGTCCATTTCTTCCAGGTTGTCCAATTTGCTGGCATATAATTTTTCATAGTATTCCCTGATAATTGTTTGTATCTCTGAGGGATTGGTTGTAATCATTCCATTTTCATTCATGATTTTATCTATTTGGGTCATCTCCCTTTTCTTTTTGAGAAGCCTGGCTAGAGGTTTGTCAATTTTGTTTATTTTTTCAAAAAACCAACTCTTGGTTTCGTTGATCTGCTCTACAGTTTTTTTAGATTCTATATTGTTTATTTCTGCTCTGATCTTTATTATTTATTATTATTCCTATTAGGTGTGACACTGCATGTAACCTCAAAGATACCTTCCTTGCCTGGAGAGATGTCAACTGGATATTTAAAGGGAAAGCTGCTAGTATGTTAAGAACCAAACAAACAACAATAACAAAACTGAAAAGTAGTCAAGTTGTTGAGAATCACAAGAAGACAATGTCCCAGACAGTTAAAAAAAAAAAAATCACTAGTTTCAACCAGCTTCAAGGGAAAGCAGGTCGCCGCATTTATGTTTTGGAAAAACTATTTCACATACTTTGTGACCTTATTCAATTCTGTCAAGCAAGTTGAAGCCCCTGTAAAATTCTCCATGCCCAAATACAAGCTTCTTCTTCAAGGTATTTGACAAATTTTGAACTTGGAAGAGTAGAAAGCTGAAGAGTAAAGCTGAAACTTGAGAGTAGAGGGTAGAACATGCAGGAAGAAATAAGAGACCCTCAGGGTTTCAACCGGAAACTCAAAAGGGTGACAAGGGCAGAGCCACAAAGACAGAGTGGAATCTTAGTCTTGTGGCACTTCTCTGGTAAACCGTCACTAGAAGGACGAACCCCAGCAGTCTACAACAGACCTGACAGCAAGAGCCATATGACAGAAATCCGTGCACTAGACTTAACACTGTGGGTAACTGAACCACAACTACTCTTTTCAAGTTATACAGTAAATGCTCTTTCATATCTATTTTCATTTCTTTTCTGTTTCTAGGGACAAACATATCAATACAATGGTAGGTAGCATAATATAAGAATTATCACTATGCTTTGGCTGAAATAAGCTTTCATTACACCTTTTGGGTAAATTGTTCTGGCTGTTATTTCCTACCTACCTGAGTGTATTCCAGTCTAAAAATGTATTTTAAAATCCCAAATATATAATTATTAAAAAAATCACTAGAATGTATTTTCTAATGAAGCTTGTCCTATCAGTTAAGCGACTTAAGCAGACTTCAATGAAACTTTCAAACAAAGCTTTGAATCACAATCTTTAATCAAATGTATATATATATGTATATACATATGTATATACATATATATATACATATATATACATATATACATATATATGTATATATATGTATATACATATGTATATACATATATGTATATATATATATATATATATGGGTCATAAATGTAGTGAAGTTTGCTTCAATATGCAGAAAACTTTTTGATTAAAGCAATTTACCAATATGCTTATTCAAGTTGCTTCATTTGGGCTTTGTAGAGAATAAAGGCATTTCAGATAATAATCAAATTATCTTTGTTTTGCGTGTTGCAAATTATAATTACAATCACATTACCCTTGCCATTTTTCAGCTTTCCTAACATTTGTCATCCTGAACACATGCCTCTTTATTTTTTTTTTTTTTAATTTTTTTTTTCAACGTTTTTTATTTATTTTTGGGACAGAGAGAGACAGAGCATGAACGGGGGAGGGGCAGAGAGAGAGGGAGACACAGAATCGGAAACAGGCTCCAGGCTCCGAGCCATCAGCCCAGAGCCCGACGCGGGGCTCGAACTCACGGACCGCGAGATCGTGACCTGGCTGAAGTCGGACGCTTAACCGACTGTGCCACCCAGGCGCCCCCACATGCCTCTTTAAATATCTGACTTAGAAAAGAATAAGTGTTATTTTAGAACAAAAAAATAATAATATATAATATTCATATAGATAGGAAATTATACTGTTTTGTGATAGGCAAAAATAGAAAATATTGATTTTATTTGCCATAATCTCCTAGCACACCAGAAAAGACTTTTTACCCTAATGTTGGTTTATGAAAGGAACTAAAATTGTAAGCTACACCATGGTACTTCAGGCTCAGTAAAGTATAACAAAAAGTGCTGATGGACAAAATCGTGTAGACAATAAAACCACTGATTTCACCTACTTTCTCTAATGTAACATTATACAATTCATACTTGAATCACAATTTTGCAGTTGTTTGCTGACATTTCCACTTCATTAGCCTCAGATAGCCTTAAAGTAAAACTCATTATCTTCCCTTTCCCAACTACCCAACCTTCTATCCTTTCTTACCTACCTATAATAACTCCTTATTTAACCTGGTCTGCAAACAGAAAGCTGGCATTTACTTTTCTTCACCTTCCTCTCCCATATCTAAAAATCATCAGTTATAACCATTGTTAACATCTCTCCCTCTATCCTTTTATTGTCTTTACTACCAAAACAATCTTGCTAAGGGCTCTAAAATATACCTGACAACTGTACTGTCTCTTTAAACGTTAGGTCTTCTGTCTCAAACCATCTGCATCACAGTTGCAAATAAGTTATTGTACTAAAACATGACAGAATTCTGCGGGAAACATGCATTGGTTCCTGAGTGCAATGTGAAATTTTTCAGAAAATTATCTTTGGCAGTAAAAGTCTTCTTAAATTTGAAGGCAAATTTATAATTGTAAAACCCAGCTCAAGTAGGTCCTCTTCCATTCTTGATCACCCTAGCTAGAAGTGACAGCCTTCACTTTTCAATTCTTCTGTTCCTTATCATATAAATATACTTATCTATATAAACACATAAATATAAGTATACTGTATACTTATTTGTAAACATATAAACATACAAAGAGTTCATTAAACAAATATATTTATTTGAATATATATTTCTTTTTTCATCAATGTAAAAGCAGGAAGAAGGTATATAGCTATCTGATGCTTCCTCAAATAAGATTCTATTTACCTTATATATTTGCAGATTAATTTTCCTTTTACTCTCTCAAAGAAAGCTGACATTAAAAATCCAGGAGCATAGGGGCACCACAATAGCATTGGACATTTAGGCCCTTTCATGCTTCCTCCTGTACCATTCTTTTTTTTTAGTGTTTATTTATTTTTTAGGGAGTGCAAGCATGGGAGGGGCAGAAAGAGGGGGACAAAGGATCTGACATGGGACCCGCGCTAACAGCAGCAAGCCTGACATGAGGCTCAAACTCAAGAACCATGAGATCATGACCTGAGCGGAAGTCAGTCATTCAACCAACTGAGCCACCGAGGCATTCCTCTCCTGTATTATTCTTAGACTAGCTCATCCTTATGTTCTCAAGATACTGACCATAGCCCAAACCATAACATTCTCATTTCAGAAATGAAAGTAAAGGACAAAAGGCAAAAATATGTTTAATAACACAACAGCTTTCTCTGAAGAACTTTCCCAGTCCCATAACTTTTGCTTTCTTTGCATTAGTTAAAAGTATGTCAAATAACTACCCTATAACTATAATAGAACTTGAAAAAAGGAATTGTTTTAGCTGGGCACATTGCTCTTCAAATAAAATTGGATTCTGTTGGTAAGGAAGAAAAAGATAAATATATCTTTATATCTGTATGTGGTTGGCAACTAGTAACCTCAGTCATAATATTCTCTGCCTTTGAGGGCACTAGAATTATAAACTATAACTCACTTCTAGAGTACTATCCAGGATATTAGACTATCTCACTCAAGAGCTATTTTGACTAGAGGTTTGTGGGCTTTGTTCTCTAATTCTTGCTCATCCTGTGGGTCTCAACCTTTCCTGAATCCATTAGCTGTCAGGTCTCCAGTGATACACGTTTAGGACACACCGCTCTTAACTTTGTCGCAGTTGTTACATTTTCCATTAAATAAATCTTCAATCACTTGTTTAATATCATTCATCCGCATAGGTATATGTAAACTTTGAAAGGTTCAGAAAGTATTTTGTTGATCATTGTATCTTCAGTGATGGCAAGTGCCTTGCAGTCACTAAGTGATCAATGAATATTTTTTAATCAATGAGAAACTATACGAGCTAATGAAAGTGAATGAAAATGTTAGCATCTACCTTGAAGACATTCATCCATGTGTGGCCTTATCACTGAGCGCCCCCCCTAACAGCAGGGTTGCCATAATGCCTTGAAAGTATTTTCACCCCTAGAGTGCCTAAATTTGTCTCACATATAAACAGTTTATATTAAATGTGTGCTAGGTAAAGATTGTTCAAGTACTGTTTTCCCTAAAGATGTTAGGGATGTTCCTGTTTCTAAAAAAAAAAAAAAAAAAAAAAAAAGTATAACTTACAATCTCAGCAATGATGTAGAAATATGCATACATCTATTCATACTGACCAAGGACTGACTTCCACAAAACCGTTAGGTAGTTAATTAATATTTTATGTGAGATGCATTTCCTTCTCTTTTCTATCAAAAAAGTAGACTTTTACTTTTGAGGCTTGAGCTTTTCATGACCACCTTTGACATTGGTTTTATAGAAAAAAAAATGTGTATCTCAGCAGATTAAAGTAAAACACATGACCAGAAATGGCCTATATAACCTTTCTTTTCCTGTAAATGCTAATGTTACTGAGGCAGGAAAAAAAAAAGCATAGATTATTGCCAGTCCTAATAGTTCTAACTGACATGATAACATTTCTTCAGAGTTTCATCAACTCAATACAAATCCGGAAGTTAATTCTTTTGTAAGTTGAAAGTGCAAAGAGTTAATGTAAGTGATTTTTTAAAAGACCATAACTGTTCCTAGAACCAGTTGGACAGATTTAGATAAGGCACTAAAAATTATCTTGATAAACTTGGAAAACTTAACAGAGTTAAATTTTGAATGTGATTCGTGAGGGATGAAATCAAATGACCCTCTATTGTCATCTATTATGTTCAATATGGCAAGAATTACCTCTTATATAAAAAGAAGGATCATTTTAAGGTAGTGCTATTGAAATACCATGGAACCTAGAGTCAGAATTGCTGGGTTATATTCATAGCCTTGTTATTAGCATCATTCATGCAGGCCTTCAAGAACCTCACTCATCCAAGCCCCTCTCACCCTGATGATGCTGAAGGTCATGTTCAGAAATATTTTGT
Organism: Panthera uncia; assembly: GCF_023721935.1. NCBI lineage: Eukaryota > Metazoa > Chordata > Mammalia > Carnivora > Felidae > Panthera > Panthera uncia. The sequence continues at coordinate 79,883,440 of NC_064811.1, forward strand.
GGGTCACTGTGCAGGGGATGTGTTTTCTCCCTTCTCTTCTTCCTATGACATTGGTAGTGAGATGAGTCGTAGAACTATTTATATTTGGAAGTTGCCTCTCCCACAGTAAGCTATGAGTGGGCACGATAATCCGGACTTCCTTTCTGTGAGGTATAAATATCTTAGCATTCCATTACCTGCATCAAAAATTAATTATGGCTGGGATGCCTGGGTGGCTCAGTAGGTTAAGTGTCCTACTCTTGGTATTGGCTCAGGTCATGATATCACAGTTTATGAGTTCAAGCCCCATGTCGGGCTCTGCAGTGCCAGTGTGGGGGTGCTTGGGATTCTTTCTCTCTCCCTCTCTGTGCCTCTCTCTCTCTCTCTCTCTCAAAACAAATAAATAAACTTAAGAAAGTGAAATAAAAATAATTATGGTTATATCTAGACAGAGAAGAGTAAAGGTGATGACAGAGAGGAATAAAGTATGAAAAAGGAGAGAAAACAAGGTAATTAAGACAAAGGAGATAGGGAACAGGAACCGAAGGCTGCCTACACACAGAGGTGAAGATCCCTGGTAATGTTAACCATACACTCAAATAATGTCTTCCATGTTATGACACATAGTTTATAGATCTCAATAGCAAAAGGCAAACTGTACATTTGAAATGAAGGAAACCAAATTATTCTCCCTGAATGTTCCTCTTAATATCTTTCCTAATGAATGAAATATATTTTAAATATCCCATTTCCTTCCAGATTTATAGTGCTTCACATAGCACTAAAGAATTGTTCAAGTCAGTTTATACTTGGTGTCAAATTTAATAGCACATTTTTTAGTGACACTAAATGTTTCTTGATTGAATAGATAAAGAAACAAAACAGGCAGAATAAAACATTAGATGAAAAAGCTTCAAGGGTTCTATCACTGTGTCTAAGTGTCATACATATAAAGGTTATAGCCATCTAAAAACATCTAAAATATCTTTTAACTTCATAAAGAATCAAGAAAACGATCATCTAGAATAATGCAAATATCCTACTTCTTCCTTTCCCTTTTTTTGAAAAGTTTGGTATATTGTTTCCCCTGTACTGTAAACAAAATGCTGCTTAAGTGATCCTGTTTTTAAATGCTACACTCTTTTAGTTTTGGTCTAACAAAAATTTACTGACTCTTTACTAAGCACTGATGCTAGTAACCATCCATAGTGAAGACTGTGGACTCTGAAGCTATGTTGTCTGGGTTCAAGGTCTGGCTCAGTATTTCTGCTAATCACATGACCATGGGTAAATCTTATGTCTCAATTTCCTCATCTATAAAATGGGAATAATAATAGTTCCTACCTTGGAGGCGTGTTGTAAGGATTAAATGAGTTAATATACGTGCAACACAGAGTGCTAGGTGACACTATGAGAACCGTGTAAATTTTTGTTATTAATATGCCTCCTAAATACTGATATTTGGGTGATACTTGATTTTTCCCCAAATAACTACTACAAGTACTATTTGAAAGTAATATATTCTTCAATGTCAGAAATAAATTAATTTAAAACATGAGGGGTTTTTTTGAACATGCAGTTTAAAAAAATATCAGTATATCTGTTTCAAATGACAAAAAGCACAAAGACTGACATAAAATTGTAACTTGGTTATGGGCCAAATATAATTTAACAAATATCTTCATTAGACATTAAAAAAAACCCAAAACTTAGAATAGAGTCCTCTATCATTTACTAACATTATTAAATAAATGTCATGCTCTAAAAAAACAAACCAAAAAAAACTCTTTTCTCCATACATTTCAGGAAGATGAATCAACTCTTTTTAAAAAGTAGTATTTATTGAACAATTTCAAATGACTTTGTTAGAGTTATTGGAAATCTACACTTCAATATACAAATAAAATGTAAATTTTCTAGTCCCAGTTTCTGGTTTTATAGAATATAGATACTTTCATCACCTTAAAGATACAACTATCATAAGAAAAGTGAATTTCTTTATAAAGATATTCCATATTAATGCCCATATAATAAAAGGCAAAGTCAATTTCACATGCACAGAAGCATGTGGGAAAAAAAGACAAGTGCAAGAGAAAGAAAAAAGAAAGTTCATGGTTTCAGCTTAGAAAAGCATCTAATTCACATCTCTCATGGATTCACTCCAAATTTGCCAGAGAACTCATAGGAAAAATTAAAAAGAAACATGCACATGCGCGCGCACACACACACACACACACACACAGCAAAATGAAATGAAAAAAAAAAAGCTAACAAACCAGAAATAAAAAGGGATATCTAACTTAAATCATATAGTCCTGATTGGCAAGCAAAAATTGGTATAAAACATTTATTTTGTTTTTTTAGCTGAAATATAATATCAATTAGCATAAAAAGAGATACTGCATCCTGTCTCCACTGTCTATTGCTGGCTTAGAGATCTAGGATCTATATCACATAGATTACTGGCCCAGTATAGATCACCTTTGATGTAACTACATATTGTTCTATTTTCCCTTCCCATTACTACACCACATTCTCACTGTAAATATTTAAAGTACAAAGTAAAAAAGAAAATCCCTCTTTTACCAACCTGCACAGTTGGACTCACTGAGTACAATATTATTGTACAATATTGTACTGTACAATATTATTCTACTCTATTACTTTAACCAGTCTTCACTAGTGAACATTTAACTCATTTCCACTTTTGCATTGTTATAAACAATTACATAATAAATTAAAACATATACACATACGTCTATGTACTTCTGGGCAAATGCCAAGATAAATTCCTGGAAAACGAAATTGTTAAGGCAAGGAATATGTGCAATTTAAGTTTTGGTTGAAATTATCAAGTAGTCTCAGAAAAGTTTTAGCAATGTAAACTCCCCCAATAGTACAGGGGCCTTTAAACAACATGAATTTGAATTACATGGGTCCACTTACATGCAGATTTTTTTAAATAAATATATTGGAAATTTTTGGAGATTTGCAACAATTTGAAAAAATACACATATGTACCGTGTGGTCTAGAAGTATGGAAAAATTTAGGAAAAAGTTAGGTATACCATGAGTGAATAAAACATATGTAGCCAGTATCTTATCATTCACTACAATAAAATATTTACAAAGTTAATATGTATCAAAATGTACACACACACACACACACACACACACACTTACAGATAGCACATGGCACCATTTGCAGATGAGAGAAATGTAAACACACATAAAAATGTAGTACTGAATCGTAACTGTATAAAATTCACTGTAGCATGTACAGTACTACTGTGATAATTTCGTAGCCATCTCCTGTTACTGCTGCAGTGAGCTCAAGTGTTGCGAATATCTGCTTAAAACACTGTGTGACACTAATTCCTCCACATGAACAGTTTCTCTCTCCACTAAATTGCCTACCACAGCAAAAAGTGATCTCTTGTGGTGCTCACATATTTTTCAACATGTTGAATACAATACTGTTAGCCCTGAATAACACCATAGGACCCATACAAAGTGCCACTAGTGATGCTGGCAGTGCTCCTAAGAAACAGAAAAAAAGTCATGTCAGTATAAGAAAAAGTTGAATTGCTTAAAATGTACTATAGATTGAGGTCTACAGCCCGCCATTCCAAAATAAATGAATCCAGCATTAAGGGCCAATGTAAAAAAAGAAAAGACAATTTGGGAAGCCATCACTGTAGCTACACCAGCAGGCACAAAAACCCTGCACTTTTTGTGAAATACTTTTTTATCTCGTATTAAAAATGCAGCTTTTTGTGTGGGTGCAGGATTGCTATAAGAAAGTCATACCTATAGACTCTAATATGATTGAAGGAAATCTGAAGTCATTATAGGACAACCTAAACCAAAAAGAAGGTAAAGCAACTAACGCTGGAGAATGTAATGCCAGCAAAGGATGATTTGAGGATTTTCAAAAGAGGTGTGGCTTTAAAAAATGTCAAGATAACAGGAAAAGCAGCTTCTGCCCAACCAAGAGGCAGCAGACAAGTTCCCAGACACCACCAAGAAAATCACTGAAAAGAAAGGATATCTGTCTGAATAGGTTTTTAATGCAGATGGAAGTGCCCCATTCTGAAAACAAAAATGCCAAAGGACAGGATTGGTAAGAAAGAGAAGCAAGCACCAGGACTTAAGGCAGGAAGAGATAGGCTAATTCTACTGGGTTTGTACAAATGCAGTCACTTTTATGATCAGGACTGCCCTTACCTCTAAAGCTGCTAATTACCTATAAAGCTGCTAACCCCCAAGACTTGAAGGGAAACGAGAAAACATCAGCGACCGGTCTTGTGGTTATACAAGAAGGTTTGGACAAAAACCCTTTTTCTGGATTGGTTTTATCTGTGTTTTGTCCCTGAAGTCACGAAGTACCTTGACAGTAAGGGGATTGCCTTTTTTTTTCTTTCTTTCAAAGTGTTTAGGAATTCTTTAATTATAAAAAGAAAGGCAATGGGATTATCTATCAGGTTCTAAAGGTACCCATGCATTAAATCACTCAAATTCTATCTTAAAAACCAAAACCTTAAATTACAGTACTATTAAGCTTCCTTATAGTAAGGAATAAGACCAAGCTATACTAGGGTACAAAATCCTGAAATTCTTGGCATGAAAATGATTTAGTAGACATCTGATTTATTCAAACATTAGGCCTACTGAAGACAGAATTAACAGAGCTCATGGAGTAGGGAGAAAAAAAATCCATACAGCATCTGCTTCACTGCAAATTTCCTGGGGAAAAATTTTATGCATTCTGTACTACAGTCTTACCAGAAAGCATCCACATGTGCTTGATACAGGTTAACTTAAGCAGGAGACTAGAAACTTTCTGTACATTCAACTGGGCAAGTAGCAGTAATGATGCAACTTTCAGAAACATTTTTAGGCATAAGAAATAGCACTGCCTACAGTGAGAGTCTTTGATAATCAAAGAAAAGAATATCACTAAATATAATCTTACAAATAAGAAGGAAAATATATGCATTTTTACGAAAGCATTGCTTTACATACCAGGAAAAATGTCACAATGAGATCTTCTATGAAATTAAAACATTAATTGTTATACTCAACTTTAATCAACTCTGAAGTTATTTTGTGGTATTATAAATCAGAGAAAAAAAACAATTTAATCTAAATGCAATTTAGGTAAGAAATGAAGGACTAATATGGAAAAGGAGCAGCACTTCTCTGGCTAACTCATTAAAAAAAATGCCAAATAAAGATTTTGAGTCAAATTTTATTAAACACAATAAAAACAGATCACCACTACAATTCAAGAGGATAATCTAAATATGCACTTGACAATAAAGCACATTTGAGTATGGAGTGAAAAAAAAAAGTTTTCCAAAAAACCATCAAATGTATCATCTCCAAATACCCAAATAATAAATCACTTCTGCAGGCCTTTTGTTGGGTGGAATCATAATGAACTGAAGATTTATTGCTATGAAAAAAAAATCTGTAGTACAGTAACATGAATCTTGGGTATTAAGCATAATTAGCTGAATCGAGTTAAGAAGTTCAAAATCTAATAAGAAACTTGTGTGTGTGTGTGTGTGTGTGTGTGTGTGTGTGTGTGTGAAAATCTATAAGCCAGTTGACCCAAGAGCAACCGAGATATCTAACCTGTTCAGTGAGAGCAAATATTATTTTAAATCTTGTTCTTTGAAGGCAATTGAAAATTACAGTTCCAACAGCCCATAAACCAAATTAAAAAAACTGTAGAAAGCAATTAAAACCACATTCAAAAAGCCATTTTTTTTCAGCTCAATATCAGTACCTCAAAGGGAAAAGAAAAGCATCCTTCTTTTGATACTGGACAATGCCCCCATCCACCCCATGAGTTCAACAACAAAGGCATAAAAATGGTCTACCTTCAAACACATCTCTAATTCAGCCTCTAGATCAGGGGGTCAAAAACACCTTTAAGGCTCCTTACACATGGTACTCTATGGAAAGCACTGTCAATCCTATGGAAAAAAACCCCAACAGAGAGAACATCATTAAAGTCTGGAAGGATTACACCACTGAAGATGCCATCATTGCTATAGAAACAGCCATGAAAGCCAGCAAGTCTGAAACAATAAATTCCTGCTGGAGAAAACTGTGTCCAGATAGTTTTTTTTCTTTTTTAAGTTTTTACTTAAATTCTAGTTAATATACAGTGTAATATTAGTTTCAAGTGTACAATTTAGTAATTCAACACTTACATACAACACCCGGCACTCATCGTAAGTGCCTGCTTTAATCCCCATCACCTAATTACCCCATCCCCCTACCCACCTTCCCTCAGTTTGTTCTCTATAGTTAAGAGTCTATTTCTTGGTTTGCCTCTCTTTTTTCCCCCTATATTTGTTTGTTTCTTAAATTCTACATAGGAATGAAATCATATGGTATTTTTCTTTCTCTAACGGACTTATTTCACTTAGCATAATACTCTCTAGCTACATCCACATCATTGAAAATGGCAAGATTTCATTCTTTTTGATGGCTGAGTAATATATTCCATTATATCTATCTACCTATTGATCAATAAAGATGTGATCTATCTATTGATCAATGATTAATATATTGTTAAGATTAATAGATAAGATAGATCACATCTTCTTTATCCATTCCTCAGTTGATGGACATTTGGGCTATTTCCATAATTTGGCTACTGTAGATAATGCTGCTATAAACATGAGGGTCCATGCATCCCTTCGAGTTAGTGTTTTTGTATTCTTTGGGTAAATATCTAGTAGTGCAATTGCTGGATAGTTTTCTTTTTAACTTTTTGAGGAACTTCCACACTGTTTTCTATAGGGACTGCTCCAGTTTGCATTCCCACCAAAAATGCAAGAGGGCTACCCCTTCTCCACATCTGTGCCAACATCTGTTGTTTCTTGTGTTGTTAATGTTAGCCACTCTGACAGGTGTGCAGCAATATTGTAGTTTTGATTTGTATTTCCCTGATGGTCAGTGCTGTTGAGCATCTTTTCATGCATCTGTTGGCCATCTGTGCTCTTTGTAAAAGTGTCTATTCATGTGTCTAAATGTTTTGCATTACTTCATATGACTTACAACAAATGTAATTTTTAAAAAAATCATGCAAAAGACTGGAGATACAGCAGAAGAGGTGGGAGGAGACAGTTTCAAGATAAGCATTTTGGAAACATTCAAGATCTAATAGACACCACACCAAAAGAATGAACAGATGACAGCTTTATGGAGAGGAGTACTTCTGAACCAGTACCAGATGATGAGGAAGAAGATACAGAAGAAGCAGTGCCAGAAAATAAACTGACGTTAGTCAATGTGGCAGAAGGGTTCTAATTACTTAACACTGCTTTTGACTTCCCTCATGACATGGACCCAGCACTGAAACTAAAACAAATGGTGGAAGAAGGACTGATTGGTATCATACAGCAACATTGTTAGAAAAATGAAAACACCAGAAAAGTCAGACAGAAATTATGTGTATATTCTGTAAAGTTGCACCAAGCATGCCTGCCTCTTTTGCCTCTCCTTCCAACTCCCCCACCTCTTCTACCTCTGCCACCCCTGCGACATCAAGATCAACCTCTATTCTTCCTCCTCCTCCTCAGCCTACTCAATGTGAAAATGATGAGGATGAAGGCCTTTATGATGATCCACTTCCACTTAACAAATAGTAAATAATCATCATAGCCAATCGATATAGCCAATAAACTTAGCGTTGTGTGTCTTTGTGTGAAAATCTAATAACTGTACAAGAACTGTATGAGATGGTTTTGTGTCATCATCATCATCATCAGTGACTACGTATTAATCATGTGGGACATCATGCACAAACCTGTATGGAAGTGGTAGCCTATCCTCACATAGGCATAAAATGAGTGATATTTAATATAAAATTAGTAAGGTGCTCATTTTCTTACTGCCTTATAACTTTGCTTTCAAAGGATTACATTACTGTACAGTGTGCCTCTCTCTCTCTCATCACTGGAGAAACTGACTATCATCACAGGTAAGTGGCTTTTAAAACAATAACAATGTGTCCGATACTGCATTATGAATATTATTGTAATACTTTATGCCATAAAAATTTTATGATTCATTCATTAGTGGCTAGGCTACCATAAGGCAATCATATCGCTGCTTCTTCATTATCAATGCATGAATCATCATACTTGTAAATAAATATAAATTTCTTTTTCAAATTATCTTTTCATTTTTGATATCTAGTGTAATACATATAATAGCTATAGTATTTTTGTATCATATAAGACAGCATTGATGTACGCACAGACACTTCATTTTTATAAACAATGTTAACTTAACAGTATCAATAAATACAGCACAGTACTGTATATATATTTCTTCTTCCTTATGAGTTTCTAGACATTTTCTTTCCTCTAGCTTGTACTATTGTAAAAATACAGTATATAATATATATATATAAAATGCAAAATATGTGTTAACTGACAGCTTATGTTATCGGTAAGGCTTCTGGTCAATAGTAGGCTATTAGCAGTTAAGTGGTGACCTCAAAAGCTATACACAGATTTTCTCTTTTTTATTTTTTATTTTTAGAGAGAGAGAGAGAGAGAGTGCGCATGCAAGTTGGGGAGGGGGGCAGGAAGACAGAGAGAGAATCTTAAGCAGGCTTCACACTCATCACAGAACCCAATGCAGAGTTACGATGAGCATGGAGTCCAGTGCTGAACTGAGTGAGCCACTCAGGCACCACTACACCACACATTTTCACCTGTGCAAGGAGTTGCTGTCCTCTGCCCATGCATTGTTCGAGGGCCAATTGTATATCTATTTCCCCTACCTTTGCCAACACTATTATCTTTGTTAAATCTCCCAAATGAGAAACATTTTCTTTTTAAAAAATCTACATTTCTTTAATTTCAAGTGAATTTAAGCATCTTTTCACATGTTTACTAGGTTTGTATGGATCATTTTCTAATTAAGTTCATCTTTTTTCTTTCTAGTTTTGTAATCTCTTTGCGTATACTAAGGAAATAGTCTTTGTCTTCATATGCATTTAAAATATTATTCCTAGTTTATAATTTTTCCTTTGACGTTATATATGGCATTTGTCTTAAGGTCTTGAAGTTTTCAGTTTTGTTTATTTTTAATAAGGCATTTTGTAGTAATCTTTATTTAGTTTTGCTACAGAAAAGTGTTAAACTTTATGAAGTCACATTTTCCTGAGGTTTACTTTATAGTTGCCCTGTTTCCTACTTTGGATAATTTTTCTTTAACATTTAAATATTTAGTCAATTTAAAATCTGCTTTATAGAAAAAGTATTCAACTTATGTTTCTGTAGCTACTTGAAATTTGTCACTCTCAGAATATAAATATTACCAGCACAGAATAGGAGAACTAGTCACAGAAGATAGCATTGTAGGGAGACCCATCAAAAAGCAAAACATTATAGTCAGGGATAGAGAGAAAATGATATGCTAGCAGTACTTTGCAGTGTACTTTTCCATTTACTCCATAGGTTAAAAGAGCTGAAAATAAACTTAGAGGATGGGGGAAGGTGGCAAAACTCAATCCCACAGAGTTGCTCTAGGTGAATGCCTACTAGATAATGAAAATTGATCAAAAATATACAAATCAACTTGAACAGCAGCTGTAGATTAGATGATAAACTATCATTCAACTCAATAGTGAGTAGGTTTAAGAAGAAAACCACAAACACCAAATGTTGATAAATACTGGGTTTAGATAGTCTTATCATTATTTGAGAATGTTTAAAATGTATGGCAGCATGTGAGTTTGATAGAGCAGGATAATGAATGTGAAAACCTTTGTTGTGTTATTCTCTATCCTTTTCCATAGGTTTGAAATATTTCCTAAACCAAAGATTTAAAATGGTGTGTGAAAAAAAGAACATAACAAGAACTAATATAAATTTATTTGGCTCGTTTCAAGATGATATGGGTCTTATAATTGCAAAACAAATAACCCAAAGGAAAAAAATCAATAAAAGTGTAAAAAAATTAAGATTTTTAAGATTATTGCAAAAAATTTACAGAAAATAAATTCCAATTAGTAATTAACTATAACTAGTAATAGTTCTTGTTGCTAATGGGTTCTTTTCTATAATACATGGATATCTCTTAGTAGTAAGAAAAATATAAATTTTATAATATAAAATAGAAAAATACATGATTGTTAGATTTTCAAATTAATAAAGTCAGCTAATAAATAAAAATCAATGACTAATAATCAAAATAATGAAAATTGAATATTTACTGGGAATCAGCCAACAAAGCAACATGGAAGGATCCTGAGCTTCCCCCCTCCCACAAATGTACTAAACATACAGCTACACGTGCAAAAATTCCCTGTGACCCTTTAACTAGGTACAGAAACTAGCTGAGTGACTCTTACACATTGGATGAATGAGAAATACTTACATCAAAATTGGTTAGGAAAGGCTGAGACACACTCTCACCATAAACCCCACTCCTGACACAGTGCCAAACAATCAGGAGGAAACCCCCAACTCCTATCCACTCCCTGAGGAATGAAAGGTTTGGCACAACACATCCCAAATGTAGCATCCCAAATGATAGATTCCCACCAGAGGAAAGAGCTCCAAAACGCTTAGCTCTAAAAAACAATAGGATTGTACCCACAGGGCCCATAAGACTAGAGCAAAAAAGAGGCAATTAAAAAAAATTAATGTTCATTTATTTTTTGAGGGGTGGGGGAGGGCAGAGAGAGAGGGAGACACAGAATCTGAAGCAGGCTCCAGGCTCTGAGCTGTCAGCACAGAGCCTGACGCGAGGCTTGAACTCACAAACTATGAGAGCATGACCTGAGCTGAAGTCCAATGCTCAACTGACCTAAGCCACCCAGGCACCCTGCAATTTTTAACAGCTGTATTGAACTCACCACAGCTAGCCATCAAGGACTCATCACAGAGGGAGTAGGCAAAATTGACCATCTCCCAATCTTTTCATGGAAGAGCATTATTAAGCCAAGCTTCTAATTGAGTAGACATTAGGGACTGGCTGTAATTCTCCCCCCAGAACCAGGGAAGAGAGTGGGTACCTCTCCGACATTCTCTCTTCAGGCCACTCCACATTCCTAGTATAAATATATTCCTATAGATGTGAGGGTACAAAATATTATTTTGCATTCTTTATTTCATCACATAACACTAAAACTCAAAGTGAATTGCTTTTTTAAAATTATTATTTAATATCATTTCAAAATAGAAATTATGTATTCTGAAACTCTTGGTCATTCTATTATCAGATTTCATTATTAAAATTAAATATGAATTTTAAAGATCTTTGAGTATAGGTCTGATTCTAACAGTATCTGATAAAACTAACATATTTATAAACAATACATTGGATTTAGAGGATATGCTTTCAAAACATTTCTAAGGCCTTAATTTTGGTATACTAATGTAATTTTATCTCAAAATGAAAGGAAGGTACTCAGTTTTTAATACTCTTAATACCTGCATTACTCCTTTACTCTTCCCCTCCTTTCTTCCAAAAGTCAGTAAAACTGTCTTTGCCTTTCCCTTTTTCCAAGCAACATATTTAATCTAATATTACAAAACATACTGCTCTCAGAAAGGCTTTTAGACCAAACAATATAATATTATCTAAGATCTATGGAAATTTGATTATTTGAGGCAAATTAAATAATGTTTTCATACTAACCATTTTTAATGTATACCATTAAAACATAGATAATATAAATTAAAGTTGATGTACAGTGCCACTTAAAAATTCAAGAAAGCTCTAATCAAACAAAGCACAACGTGACATCCTTATATAGTACCCACAATTTTACTAAAAAAGTCTAATAATTAATACACTATATTTCCTACTCTTGATTTTATAAATGTGCTTTATTCTATTTAATTAAGTCTGAAAAACTGTTCTCACTTTGATTTTTTCAAATCAAAATACATTTGCTTGTCAGTATCTGCATTTCATGATCATTTCTGCATTTTCAGGATTCATCTAGTGCAAATGGTGCTGTTGCATTAATCAGTACTTACATCATCATTTAATAATGTTCCTAAGCATCAAAAATACTCACAAATGTACAGCGTTTTTATTCATATGTGAAATACAGAAGAAAATCAGATTACATTTTAGATAATCAGGGAAGTATTAAGTATGAATTGGAATAAAAAAGCATACTCCTTTTTCTCTTTTAAATTTAAAACATTTATTAATATGAACAGACTAAGTCAAATTATTTCTTAGGGACATTAAGTGAATTTAGTATGAAAAAATAGGGGTCTCACTTTGTGGACTAATGTATTAGTTTTCTAATGCTGTATAACTAATTGCCACAAGCTTAGTGGCTTAAAACCATACTTGTTTATTAGCCTACAGTTCTGTAGGTCAGAAATCTGGAGTGGATATGGCTGGATTCTATTCTCAGGGTATCACAAGTCCAAAATCAAGGTGACCAGACAGGCTGAGCTCTTAACCTGAAAGGTCAGAGGAAGAATACGCTACCAAGCTAATGCAGGTTGTTAGCAAATTCCAGTTCCTTGCAGCTTAAGGTCTGAAGTCCCTATTTCCATGCAGACTGGCAGCTTCTCTCTGTTCCTAAAGACTGTCCATATTCTTTTCAGGTGGCTGTTGCTATCTTCAAAGCAGCAACAACCTATTCAGTCTCAGATTCTAATTTCTCTGGCCTCCCCTTCTGCTCCCAGGTAGAGAAAGTTCCCCACACTTAAGGGCTCATGTGATTACATTGAGTCCACCTAGATAATTCAGAAGAATCTCCCTATTTTAAGTTCTACAGTGTCATATATCATAATTTAATCATGGGAGTGATCACTCATCATATCTACAAAGTCCAGGGAGTTGTGTGGAGCCCAGATAAACTAATTATTTAGTGATCCAAGAAGACAAACACTGTGATGCATTTTTAAACAGACAAGCTTTAGATATTTTAAGGCATTTAGATAGATATTTTTAATACATTTAGATATTATTAAAAAATTATTTAGATTAGGGTTTGAACACAGTCTGTGAGATGAATGGAACAGGCAATACTTGATTAGCAGTTCAGCCTTCATGTCTCATCTGTGGCTCTAATTTCACAAAACTCTACACAGAGGCCAAATTCTTACAGTTAATCAGCCCTTGCCATATTAGAAAGCAATTTTGTCATCATCTCTTATTAGAAGCATAACCCTTAGAAGTATTGACTTGCTCTCCAACATGAAAAAGCTAATTAACCAGCATTCAGTAATTTCCTCAGAGGATTTCAGATAAATATAGTATTTAGTTTCTTTTCATATCCAATAATAGTCTAAAGCCCTGGGATATTTATCTCTGAGTTATATAGGTCATCCCGTCCACAAACAAGATCCTTTTGTTTCACATTGCTGTTTATCAGTGACAGAGTCAGGACAAGAACTCAGAGCTTTCACATATAGTTCAGTGCTGTATAAACTACATCTTCCTCAATCATTTAAAAGTTCTCTCAACCGACTGTTAAAAACTGAGAACAAACTGAGGGTTGATGGGGGGTGGGAGGGAGGGCAGGGTGGGTGATGGGTATTGAGGAGGGCACCTTTTGGGATGAGCACTGGGTGTTGTATGGAAACCAATTTGACAGTAAATTTCATATATTAAAAAAAAAAAATAAATAAAAAATAAAAGTTCTCTCAACCAACCAGAATAAAATAATTTCTCCTCATTGTGCTAACTTACATTATCATAGTGATCTGATTTATTATATCATCTATCAAATATAAGATCTTCTGTCCCACATTCTCTTATGATCATTATGCTGTATCCTAAAAGATTAGAATGACTTTCCCCACAAAATTGACTACTATGTATGTTCTTGATTAAATGTTCACAGCTTAAGGAATATCAAAATTTATATATATATATGTATATATATGTATATATATATACATATACATATATACATATACATATATATATAAATTTTATACATATATATATTTTGATACATATCAAAATATATGTATAAATTTTATACATATATATATACTCACTCTACATCTCTACAGAAAGAAGAGAAAACCATCAAAGCAGTAGCTAATTAATGCTCCCCCCGTCAAACACATATTCACACACACACACATACACACACACACACACACACACACACCAGAAGAAAACTGTAAGACAAAACTACAAACCAACTTAAATTTCTTCAATAAAGCTTTTGGAGATTAAAAAAAATTATTAAATACAATTTAAAAATTAGAAACAGAAATGAACAAAAAATAAAAGAAATAAAAGTATTTGACTTATACTAAAAACATATAATCATCTAAAACAAGACTAAGTTACAAGGCAACCAGGGAACAATAAGTTCACATAAAAATTTCATAAAATGGGGCACCTGAGTGGCTCAGTCAGTTAAGCATCCAACTGGATGCACCTGGGTGGCTCAGTCCTTAAGTGACCTACTTCAGCTCAGGTCATGATCTTGCAGTTCGTGAGTTCGAGCCCCATGACAGGCTCTGTACTGACAGCTCAGAGCCTGGAGCCTGTTTCAGATTCTCTCTCTCTCTCTCTCTCTCTCTCTCTGCTCTTCCCCCAATTGAGCTCTCTCTCTCTCTCTCTCTCAAAAATGAATAAACATTAAAATATAATAAATAAAAAAAATAAACAGATGGTTGCAAACTAGTTGTCTCCAACAATAAAAACTGATATAAAGCTTAAAGGCATGATGGTACAGGATGCATATAATGTAAAAATGAGGAAACTGTTGATCGTTATGATGATTGGTTATTAGAATGGAGATTTCTGGAAGGCAGGCAATTGGTTAAAAGTGATTATCTCATACCATTTTTAGGAATATGACTTCAGTTTCTTTATGACAGTCAAAGGCATTTACAAGAAATAATCTAAGTTTCACTTATATTCATAAAATAAGATAGATTTAATCTGTTTACATGTGTAAATTTTTTTTTCTACTCAGAGAATTCTTAAGTGCAGTCTCTATTTTATATTTAATTTTAACAGAACTAATATTTAAAGTAATAACATCGGACAAACTTGTGTAAGTTGAGAAAAAAAATCTATTTGAGTATACATAGTGAAAGGAATGAATTTATATCTCAGAAAACTGAAACTTAAATGTTCAATTCTGGAAATGTGCCAGTAAATCTACTGGAATTTAATTTTTTTTTCTTAGTCTGCAAGACCTCTAAGCAAAAGACCAACAAACTTGCAAAGGCAATTAAATTATGCAGGCTGCAGACTTCTCAAAAATAACATACCAAGTTGGGTAACAAGACTATTATTATTTCTAAATGTTTATTTATTTATTTTGAGAGAGAGAGTGGGAAGGATGGGCAGAAAGAAATGGAGAAAGAGAATCCCAAGCAGTCTCCCTGCTGTC
This sequence comes from Panthera uncia, assembly GCF_023721935.1. Lineage (NCBI taxonomy): Eukaryota > Metazoa > Chordata > Mammalia > Carnivora > Felidae > Panthera > Panthera uncia. The sequence continues at coordinate 79,898,792 of NC_064811.1, forward strand.
AGCTCAACACATGGCCTGCTCTTACAAACTCTGAGGTCATGACCTGAGCCAAAATCAAGAGCTGGTTTCTTGGGTTTTTTTATTTTTTTATCTAAAAAAAATTTATTGTGCATTCATTTTTTGAGCGAGAGATGGAGAAAGAGCATGAATGGGGGAGGGGCAGAAAGAGAGGAAGACACAGAATCCAAAGCAGGCTCCAGGCTCTGAGTTGTCAGCACAGAGCCTGATAGGGGGCTTGAACCCATGAACTGGGAGATCATGACCTGAGCCAAAGTCGGACATTTAACCGACTGAGCCACCCAGGTGCCCCTCAAGGGTTGGATTCTTAACTGACTGAGCCATACAGGTGCTCTAACAAGACTATTATTTTTAATAAATACACACAAAAGAAAATATGAAACAATAAATCTAGTCAAGCCACCTTAAATTAGTATCAAGACTTCGGGGGAAAAAATTCAAATGCATAGGAATTCAGGTAATACTATATTTATGAAAAATCTACACAAAGAAAGGTGTCAACTAACCAAGATATTATAGGCAAAACTTTAACAAAATGACTTATAAACATGCTTAGTATATGCAATAACAGATCTAAGACTAAAACAAAGTAAAAATAATGCAAATGAATAATGGCAGGAGAAGAGAGAGGAACAAGAAATAATTTAAAAGCTCTTAGGGGCGCCTGGGTGGCGCAGTCGGTTAAGCGTCCGACTTCAGCCAGGTCACGATCTCACGGTCTGTGAGTTCCAGCCCCACGTCAGGCTCTGGGCTGATGGCTTGGAGCCTGTTTCCGATTCTGTGTCTCCCTCTCTCTCTGCCCCTCCCCCGTTCATGCTATGTCTCTCTCTGTCCCAAAAATAAATAAAAAACGTTGAAAAAAAAAATTAAAAAAAAAAAAAGCTCTTAATTGCTATGTAAGTTGTATATGGTAATCAAAGGATACCATTAAAAACTGATAAATCAGAAGGTAACAGGATAAATAAGGAAATGGGACTAAGAGAATTTCTAAAATGATTAAGTACAAAAATAACAACGATAGCAAAAATACAAATATTCCTAAATAAATAAATTGACATCATGAGAGGCCAGAGGAAAAAACAATGTTAAAGGCATTAACATAAGGGCAGAGAATTGGGTGGTTAGCTTAGATGGTGGAGTGGTAGAAGGCCTCTATACTTGCTGCATCCCTTAAACACAGCTAGATAAATATCAACTCATTCTGAACACCCAAGAAATCATTCTGAGGACTGACAGAACACACTGCACTACTACAGGAAGAGAACAGGCCATATAGTGAAACGTAGGAGGGGCAGAGATGTGATCTGGGGGAGAAAAGAATCACAGGTGCTGCAGAGAAGGGGGAGCCCTAATCACAAAGAGCAGTTAGAGAGACAGAAAAAGAGACTGGATCAAACAGGGGATTGCACAAGGAAAACACTTCCTTAAAGCAGCTAAAACATAGCAGCAGAGTCCACAAAATACACCAGACACTTCATGAAGCACCAGGTCCTGGACAGTATAGGACCTCTTCTTAATAAACCCATTACTTTCGGGGGCAGGAAACAAAACAGGCTTTCCTAACACAAAAAAGAAGACAGAGACCTAGACAAAATGCCAGGATAGAGGAATTCATCTCAAAAGAAAGAACAAGGTCATGGCCAGGGATCAAACTGAAACAGATACAAGTAATATACCTCATCTAAAATTTAAAACAACCATCATAAGAATACTAGATGGGATTAAGAAAACCTTAAAAGATACTAGGGAGTCCCTTAAGGCACAGATAAAAGACCTAAAAACTAGTCAGGCTGAAAAAAAAAATCTATAACTGAGATGCAAAACCAACTGGATGTATGAACACAATGATGGAAAAAACAAAGAAATGAATACATGATATATAAGAAAATTATGAAAAATAATGAAGCTGAAAACAAGGGGAAAGAAAAATCATAGATCACAAACACAGACTTAGGGAACTCAGCTAATCCATGGTCATAATAACCTCCATATCATAGGAGTCTCAGAAGAAGAAAAGAAGGAAAAGGGTGCAGAAAGTTTAGCTGAGCAAATTATAGCTAAAACTTCCCTAATCTGGAGAAGGAAACAGACATATAAATCCAGGAGGCAGAGGGAATTTCCAACAAAATCAACAAAATTAACTGTAAGACAATATGGTAATAAATTTGCAAAATACAGAGATAAGAAAAGAATCCTGAAAGCAGCAAGGGAAAAGAAATGCCTAACAGGGAAAGTTAAATAAGGTTAGCAGTAGATCTGTCCACAGAAACTCTGCAGTTGAGAAGGGAGTGGCATGATATATTCAATGCGCTCAGTGAGAAAAATATACAGCCAAGAATACTTTCTCAAGCAAGGCTGTCATTCAGAATAGGAGAAATAAAGAGTTTCTGAGACATATAAAAACTGAAGGAGTTTGTGACCATTAAACCAACCCTTCAAGAAATATTAAAGGGGACGGTGGGAAAGAAAGACCCAAAGCAATAGAGACCAGAAAGGAACAGAGAAAATCTCCAAAAACAACAACTTTACAGATAATACAATGGTACTAAGTTCATATCTATCAATAATCACTCTGTATGTAAATGGATGAAATGCTCTAATCAAAAGATATAAGGTATCAGAATGGAGGGAAAAAAACAAAAAAAACAAGACCCATCTGTACACTGCCTACCAGAGACTCACTTGAGACTTAAAGATGTGTGCAGACTGAAAGTGAGGGGATGGAGAACCATAAATCATGCTAATGGATGACAAAAGAAAAGCCAGAGTAGCCATACTTAAATCAGACAAACTAGATTCTAAACTAAAACTCTAACAAGAAATAAAGAAGGGCACTATATCACAAAAAGTGGTCTATAGAAGATATAATAATTGTAAATATTTATGCCACCAACTTGAAAGCACCCAATATATAAAACAATTAATAGCAAACATAAAGAAACTCATTGATAACATTACAATAAGAGTAGGGGACATTATACCCTACTTACAACAATGGACAAATCATCTAAACAGAAAATCAATAAGGAAACAATAGCTTTGAATGACACACTAGGCCAGATGGACTTAACAAATATATTCAGAATATTTCATCCTAAAGCAGCAAAATACACACTCCTTTCAACTGCACATGGAACATTCTCCAGAATAGATCATATACAGGGTCACAAATCAGGCCTCCACAATTCCAAAAAGACTGACATCATGCCAAGCATATTTTCTGACCACAACGCCATGAAACTTGAAGTCAATCACAAGAAAAAATTTGGAAAGACCACAAATATATGGAAATTAAAGAATACCCTACTATAGAATGAATGGATTAACCAGGAAATCAAAAACAAATAAAAAATTACATGGAAGCAATTGAAAATGAAAACATGACAGTCCAAAATCTTTGGGATGCAGCAAAAGCAATTATAAGAGGGAAGTATATGGCAAAAAAGACCTACCTCAAGAAGCAAGAAAAATCTCAAATACACAACATAACCTTACACATAAAGGAGCTAGAAAAAGAGCAACAAATGAATCCCAAAGCCAGAAAAATAAAGGAAATAATAATGATTAGAGCAAAAATTAATGATATAGAAACAAAAAATACAGTAGAACATATCAATGAAACTAGGAGCTGGTTCTTTGAAAGAATTAATAAAATTCATAAACCCCTAGCCAGACTTACTACAAAGGAAAGAGAAAAGGACCCAAAATAAATAAAATAATGAATGAAAGAGGAGAGATCATAACCAATACCACAGAAATAAAAACAATTAGAAGACAATATTATGAATAATTATATGCCACCAAATAAATTCCTAGAATTTATTTGCCACCAGAATTATATGCCACCAGATACATTCCCAGAAACATATAAACTACCAAAACTGAAACAGGAAGAAATAGAAAATATGGACAGACCAATAACCAGAAAAGAAATTAGATTGGTAATCAAAAATCTCCCAACAAACAAAAGTCCAGGGCCAGATGACTTCCCAGAACAATTCTACCAAACCTTTAAAGAAGAGTTCCCTCAAACTGTTCCCAAAAAAGGAAATAGTAGGAAAACTTTCAAACTCATTCTTTGAGGCCAGCATTACCTTGATTCCAAAACCAGACAAAGACCCCACTAAGGAAGAATTACAGCCCAATATCCCTGATGAACATGGATGCAAAAATTCTCAATAAGATACTAGGAAATTGAATCCAACACTACGTTGAAAGAATCATTCACCACAATCAGGTGGGATTTATTCTTGCAATGATGGTTCAATATGCACAAATTAATCAATTTTTAAATCATTAATCATAAATCATTAATCATTAATAAAAGGAAGGATAAAAGCCATATAATCCTCTCAATAGGTGCAGTAAAGGCATTTGACAAAGTACAGCATCCATTCTTGATAAAAATCCTCAACAAAGTAGGGATAGAGGTAACATACCTCAACATCAGAAAGGTTGTACATAAAAGACCCACAGCTAATATCATCCTCAATGGGGAAAAACTGAGAGCTTTCCCCTTAAGATCAGGAACACAACAAGGATGTCCACTCTCACAACTGTTGTTCAACAAGTACTGGAAGTCCTAGCCTCAGCATTCAGATAACAAAAGAAATTAAAGGCATCCAAATTGGCAAGGAAGAAGTCAAACTTTCACTCTTTGCAGATAACATGAAATTCTATGTAGAAAACCTGAAAGACTTCACCAAAAAATTTCTAGAACTGACACACTAATTCAATAAAGTCACAGGATACGAAACCAATGTACAGAAATCTGCTGCATTTCTATACACTAATAATGAAGCAGCAGAAAGAGAATCAAGGAATTGATCCCATTTACAATTTCACCAAGAACCAAGATACCTAGGAATAAACCTATCCAAAGACGTAAAAGATCCGTACTCTAAAAATTATAGAACACTTATGAAAGAAACTGAAGAGGATGCAAACAATGGGAAAACATTCCACACTTAAGGAGTGAAAAAATATATATATTGTTAAAATGTCAATGCTACCCAAAGCAATCTACACATTTAATGCAACCCCCATCAAAATACCACCAGCATTTTTCACAGAGCTAGAATAAAATTCGTATGTAACCACAAAGACCCCAAATAACCAAAGCAATCTTGGGGGAAAAAAAACAACAAAGCTGGAGGCATCACAATTCTGGACTTCCAGCTATACTAGAAAGTTGTAGTCATGAAGATAATATGGTACTGGCACAAAAACAGACACATAGATCAATGGAACAGAACAGTAAACCCAGAAATGGGCCCACAACTATATGGCCAACTAACCTTCAACAAAGAAGGAAAGAATATCCAATGGAAAAAAGACAATTTCTTCAACAAATGGTGTTGGGAAAAGTGGACAGCAGAAAATGAAACTGGACCATACTCTTACACCATACACAAAAATAAATTCAAGTGGACACAAGACCTCAATATGAGACAGGAAGCCATCAAAATCTTCGAGAAAAACATAGAGATTCTACACCAGCAACCTCTTTGACATCAGCCATAGCAACTTCTTACTAGACACTTCTCCAGAGGCAAGGGAAACAAAAGCAAAAATGAATTACTGGGACTTCATGAAGACAAAAAGCTTCTGAACAGCAAAGGAAACAATCACAAAAATAAAAGGCAACCCATGGAACGGGAAGAGATATTTGCAAATGATATATTGGATAAAGGGTTATAAGTTCTATAAAGACCTTATCAAACTCAACATCCAAAAAACAAATAATCTAGTGAAGAAATGGGCAGAAGACATGAACAGACCTTTTCCCAAAGACATCCAGATGGCTAACAGACACTTGACAAGATGCTCAACATCACTCATCATCAAAGAGATACAAACAAAACCGCAATGAGATACCACCTCACACCTGTCAGAATGGCTAAAATTAACACAAAAAACAATAGATGTTGACAAGGATGTGGATAAAGGGTAACCCTCTTACACTGTTGGTAGGAATGCAAACTGGTGCAGCCACTCTGGAAAACAGTATGGAGATGTATCAAAAAGTTAAAAATAAATCTACCCTATGATCCAGCAACTACACTATTAAGTATTTACCCAAATGATACAAAAATACTGCTTTGAAGGGGCACATGCCCTTTGAATGGATAAAGCTGTGTGTGTGTGTGTGTGTGTGTGTGTGTAATAGAATATTACTCAGCCATCAAAAAAGAATGAAATCTTGCCATTTTCAATGACATGGATGGATCTACAGTGTATTATGCTAAGCAAAACTAGTCAGTCAGAGAAAGATACCATATGATTTTACTCATATGTGAGGTTTAAGAAACTAAACAGGTGAACATAGAAGTAGGGGGAAAAAAATAGAAGGAGGCAAACCATAAGAGACTATTAACCGTAAAGAACAAATTGAGGGTTAATGGAGAGAAGGTGGATGAGAGATGGGCTAAATAAAGGGGGAAAATCATCAACAATAAAATGAACTTATCAAATTTTTAAAAATTACTTAGATTACTAATAATATCTCTTAAATGTTTATTTATTTATTGAGAGAGAGAGAGAGAAAGCACAAGCAGGGAAGAGGGACAGAGAGAGAGGAAGAGAGAATCCCAAGCAGGCTCCATGCTCAGTGCAGAGCCCAATGTGGGGATTGATCCCACTACCAAGAGATCATGACCTGAGCTGAAAGTAAGAGTCAGACGCTTAACTAACTGAGCCACCCAGGTGCCCCACTAATAATATTTTTTAAAGCAAAGAAATTAACAACAAAAAGCACTACTGAACATGAATATTTTTCTCTACATGTGTCTTCTCTTTTTAAGAAATAATGTTATACTACACTAAAAAATACAATACCCTATAGAAGGAAAAATTTGTCATACCTTTTCTTTCATTTCAAACTGCTCAAAATCACCCTACTACTAGAATTCTATTATTCTTATATCCAATTTATTTTCCCAGGGACAAAAAACAAAAATAAAATCATTCAATTCTAATATCATTACATGTTTGATTGAATTAGAGGTATTTTCATCTCTTACAAAATTAAAGTTCCAGGTACTAACTTAACACATTAATTCTATTAAACACATTGATGCTTTGAGTCTAGAAATAACCTTGGACTCTACTAAGCTCACAGTGTCTCTGAAAGTTTCTATTAGTGAAGGATGCCAAGAAAATCATAATTAATAATAATAATGCAACTTTTTTTCCTAAACTATTTTTCTTTAATTACATAATTAAAATTAAATCATGGATAATCAGAAATGTAGATAACAAAAGAAAAGTTTAAATATTGAAGTAGCCAACATGTTCTGCAGTGAAGAAATTTACCTCATAAACAGAGTAAAAGATATAAAAGTAAATATTTTCTCATCAATCAAAATAAAGGATCATTTTAAAACTTTGAACTTTAAAATGAAAATTACTTATTCAAAATTCCATTGGAAACGCTTTATGAAACCCATTATTCCCTGGAGTTACCAATTCACACAATGATCATCTTAATGACTTATTTTTATTTGTCATTAATGTGTTCTCTGTATTTTTATGACATATATAAATTCATCTTATCTCAAGTAACTTTTTTGCAACTTTGCTATTATATACTTGACATACAGTAAACTTCACATATTTGAAGTGCACAATTTGGTAAGTTTTGGTATGTCACCCACATGAAACAATCATTACCAATGAAGGTAATAAACATTTTTTTTTTTACTCTTACGTAATAAGCATTTTTCCCCTCTCAAAATTTGTGTGTGTGTGTGTGTGTGTGTGTGTGTGTGTGTATGTGTGTTCCTTTTAAGTCATCCCATCTTCCACCCACTTGCACATGTAAACACCAATCTTCTTTCTGTGACTACACACTAGTTTCCACTTCTAAAGTTTTACATAAACGAAACCACATATTACATGATATTTTGTTCCTAACTTCACTCAGCACAATGATTTTAAGGTTCACCATATTCTTATGTATATCTATTTCATTTATTTAAATTGCTGAGTAACATTCTATTGTATGGATATCCTATTCTGTTAATTATTCACTGGCTGATGAAGATTTGGGTGGCTTCCAGTTTGGGTTTAATAATAAGTAATTTTGGTTAATAACACTGTCATAAACATTCACATACATGCCTCTCATTTCTCTTGAATAAATACCTGGGGGTGCAATGTCAGGGCCAATGGCAGGTGAATTTTAAACTTTTGAACTTAAAAAAAAATTTTTTAAGTTTATTTATTTTTGAGACAGAGACAGACAGAATGGGGGGGGGGGGAAGGGGCAGAGAGAAAGAGACACAGAATCCCAAACAGGCTCCAGGCCTGTGATCCAAACTGTCAGCACAGAGTCCAACACGGGGCTCAAACTCAAAAACTGCAAGATCATAACCTGAGACGAAAGTTGGAAGCTTAGCCCACTGAGCCACCTAGGTACCATGAAACTTTTGAACTTTTGAAGAAACTGCCAAACTGCTTTCCAAAGTGGTTATATATGATTCTCTCTTCACATACTTACTGATATTTCAATTATATCAATCTCTTCATGTACTTTTCTCTAAATGCTAAAAATCTCCAAAATACCAGGCTAAGAAAAAAAGATCAGAACCTAATGATTTTAAAGAAAAAAAATGAAGAAAAAGTTGAGAATCCATCATAACATTAAATTACAGGTTGAATGTACATATTAATGGAACAAGGAATCATCTAAATAGTATATTAAAAACCTTATTGCCTCAGAACTTTTCTTTAAAGGCATTAATCTTACTTTTGGATGAAATTCTTCCAAAGGAATGTCACAGTTATCTTTGTATCCCAATTGCTATCATAGTACATAGCAAGGTTATAATAGTGTTTTATCAGAATCAAAATCATGAATTCAGATGAGTTAATATAGGAGAGAAAATGAGCACACATTATAATAGTATATAAAATATTAAGAACTTAAGGTAAAATATGTTATGTCACAATTGGGTTCTAATATATAAGTTTTCATACTGCTATTTCCCAGCACTAAGTTTTCAAATCTACATTGTTTTGCCTCTTTCATTTCACAGTCTTGTAAATGTACAACAAAACATTACTAAAATATTTGAGACGTGGCATATTAGAAAGACAGTGACAACTGAAAAAAATAAAACAAAGGATACTTTGAGAAATGACCTTGTATACAAGATAAAGAGAAAAATTACATAAGAATAAAAGTAAAAGTTAACTTCATTAAAAATTTAGTTGGTACATAGTTCATCTACTTCACTGTGTCAGGCCATCAAAATAATTATGATTCAGTGAATGCAATCTAATCTCAGGCGAATGCTAAAAAATCTGTCTTCCAATTAGCACATTGGTGGGACCTGCCTAATTAAATCAATTGAATTCCAGTAGAAGAAAAGCCCCCTAAGTGTGCACTGTGAGACTCATATGAAGAAACAGATGTGATCATGTATTTACAATGCACATTAGGAAATTGTTGGCAAATGTTTAATATGTAATTTTTTTTCTTTATATACAGCAAATCAAAGGTCTAGGAAAGGTCTTAAACCCTAGTGAAATTCTCAAATGTGCAAATTCCAATTTTAAAAATCTAGTCTGTTAATGCTTCTTTTATAATTAAGCAATGATGTCTTAAAAGCATATTTCTAGAATTGGATATGGGACCATAAAAATAGGTAAATTAATTTTCTAAATATAAGTGCCATATTAGAAAGTAATTAGAAAGTCCTCAGAGATATTTACCACTAAATTACATGCTGCTTTCTTTATTTTCCACTGTGTAGGGAAATGTTTTACTTTTCTTTGAACATCTTTTCCATACTAATCATTACATATATTTAAAAGCTAATGATACCTTACTGTATGAAAGTTACTTTTAAGTTACATGTAATTATTTTTTTAAGTTTTGAAAGATTTTTAAGAGAAGATAAAACAATAAAATGCATAAAATCTAATTTTGCCTTTCAATTATTACTAATTAAATAATATTTCACAAAAGTTTGTATTTTACATAGATGAGAATTATGAATGTATTTGCTTCCTGCAAAGAGATTCCAATGCTCTCTTAGTCTGGAAAGAAGCAAGAGAGAACAGAAAAACTGTGGACTCGAACACAGCAGCATTTGACAGCAGACAAGACAGCACTCTCAGAGAGATGTGTACAGAATAATTAAAAACTGTAACCTAGTACATATCTCTCTGGATTTGGTAAACGAAAGAGAGCTATGAAAACCATTACAGAAATACAAAGTTTAATAAGGAAATTGGGGCTTACATCAATGTGAGAGAACCTAGAGAGTAAATATCTGGAAGGCTGTAGTCAGAGAATTGAAGAAAGAGGCACAATGTTAGCCCAGAACACTGGAGTTGGCAAAGAAGCCAACACTCACAGAAAAGTCTGATAAACTGTTGCATCCAGGGACCACAACTATAAAACAGGAATGTGTGCAAAGATCTCTAAAGCTGCTATAACTGGGCATCATGACATCCCCAAAAAAATGACTTCTGCTTTATTCCACATTCCAAATATCATGTGAGATTCTCTTATTGTCAAACTCTACCCTGGAGCCAGCCATACAGAGAACAGAATTCTGGAAAATGTATTTTCCAGCTTTAGTAGAAAGTATTGGTGGTACCCAGTTGACCACATAAAATCCAGAACATATAGTATTTCAAAACAAGCCAAAAATTAAGAAAATGTCATGATATTAAACAATATGAATTATAATTAGAAAAAATTCATAAATGAAGTTATAGACCTCAGGAAAGCATAGAAATGAATCAAAAGCTATTTCTTAAGTGAAGAATAAATTTAAAGGAACAGGAGAATAAACACCATATATGATGTCCTAAGACGAAAATAAGATTGATTTTCAAAAATTAAAAAGAAATGAAGAAAGAAAAGTATTCAACGCAGAGTGACAAAAATATAGAGTAGTCAAAGATCAATGTGATTATATAAAGAAAACAATCAAAGAAATGGAATAGAATACACACTAATGCCTATTATTCAAGAAAAACTTCTTAGAGAAAAAAAGATTTAAAACTACATATGTGAAAAGCACAGTACTTACCTTGGGAAACACTTTCAAGAGGGGACAAAATCAAAGTATATCAAGTAAAATTACTAAATTTTATTTAAACACACACACACACACACACCTACCTTAGGCATCCAGGCAAAAAAACAAAGAACTTTAAAGGGAATGAAAATACGACTTTTATCAGACTTTTAACAGTAGTGCTTTATGACAACAGAAAACAGTAATATATTTAAGATCGTCAAAGAATGAGCTTGTGAGTCAAAGATTTTAAATGCAGCCAAGGCAATTTTCAAGTATAAAGGTAACATAAAATTTGTTATCAGTAGGGAAAAGTAAAGGCATAATGTTCCCATGAGCACTTTCTGATGAATCTACTGAAAAATGAGCTTCAAAAAGCCAAAATGAATGGAGAGGCATTGACATATGGACAGGTGGGGACTTGTAAATATATATTCCTGGAAGAAGGAAAACTAAAAGATAATTTTAGTGGAGAGATTAATTACTTTTCTCCTCCTCCACTGCCAACAATTTGGCTTAGGTCACAATCATTTTCTGGGATTAGAGCAATGACCTCTTACGGTAGGCAGAATTGTTTCCCAAAGATATCCATGCCCTAATCCCTGGAATTTGTGAATATGTCACTTACATAGCAAAAGAGACTTTGCAGATTTCATTAAGGTTATGTATTTTAAAATGAGGAGATTATCCTGAACTACTGAGTGGGCTAATCTAATAACATGAACTCTTAGAAGCAGAGACCTTTCTCTGGGTGATGTCAGAAGTAAGAGATTTGAAACGTGAGAAGGATTCAACACACTATTGCTGATTTAGTAGGCCACATGAGAAGGAATGTAGCTGATCTTAAGCAGCTGTGAGAGATTCTCCTGGCTAATAGCCAGCAAGGAAATGGGGACTTCACCCTACACCTGCAAGGAACTGAATTCTGTCAACAACCTGAATAAGCTTGGAAACAGATTCTTCCCCAGAACCCCCTAAAGGAACATGACTCTGCCAACAGCTTGATTTTGGCCTCATGAGACCCTTAAACAAAGAACCAGCTGAGCTGAACTGCCGCTGGACTTCTAATCCACATGAACTGTGAGATCATAAATGCATGTTGTTTTAAGCTGCAGAATTTGAGGTAATTTGTTATAGCAGTTATAGAAAATTAATACATTTCTTTACTAGTCTTGTTGATTCCTATATATCCCACTCCAATTCATTCTCTACATGACTGCCAGAGTAATCTTTCTAAAATTTGTATCTATTTTTGTTTTGCTCCTGCTGAAAACCACCACTTACAACCTCACTGCCTTCTAAATAAAGTTCGAACTCCTGTGCTTGGCCATAGGAGAACCTTGTTTGATACAGTAACTGTTTACTCCTTCAGCCTATTCACTCACCCTAATCTCCTCACACTCTGTGCTGTAAATATTCTGAGTTATTTTGTCCCTAAAAATTGCAGAGCAAAGGAGCCTTTGTACATGCTGAACACTACATGGAAGGCCCTCCTTTCATTCAGCTCTCTAGCCTGAAGGACTCAGGTTAAATATTACTAAACCTCCTCAGCTGACTCCTCAGGCTGGGTTAAGTAGTCTGCCTATATTTACTCCTATCAGAGTGTCTCTCACTATTTATCGAAAAAATGCCTTCATCTTTCTGTTTCCCTCACTAACCTTTTAGGTATGAGATAGGACATTTGATGTTTTATTCTTCAAAGTAGTTTCAGTGATGATGGCCATGAAAAAAAAAAAAATGGAAGGTAGAATGTTAAAGAACCTACTGATTTGAAATAGACTAAAAGAGGAAAGTTGAAGTAATAAACAACTATCAAACAGAATGTTAGTTTTTCTAGATTAGTGAATAATTTCTACTGTCTTTGTAACATTTAAGAGTACCATATTTTAGGGGGTGGTGCCTGGGTGGCTCAGTCAGTGAAACAGCTGACTCTTGATTTCAGCTCAGGTCATGATCTCACAGTTAGTGAGATTGAGGCCCCAGTTGGGCTCTGTGCTGACAGTGGCAGAGCCTGCTTTGGGATTCTATCTGTCTCTCCCTTTCTCTCTACCCCTCCCCTGCTCGTGTGCACATTCTCTCTTTCTCTCTCAAAATAAATAAATAAACATTAGAAAAAGGAATACCATATTTTTAATAATTTGAAATTACTTTGAATTTACTGTATTTTTTAAAGATTTTATTTTATTTTATGTAGAAAATGGCTTGTGACTCCTTTATTATTTTTTAATTTTTTTAATGTTTATTTTTGAGAGACAGAAAGAGACAGAGCATGAGCGGGGAGTGGCAAAGAGAGGGAGACATGGAATCCGAAGCAGGATCCAGGCTCTGAGCTGTCAGCACAGAGCCTAACTACAGGGCTCGAACTCGCGAACCGTGAGATCATGACCTGAGCTGAAGTCAGATGTTTTATCCGACTGAACCACCCAGGCACCCCTAAAGATTTTATTTTTTTAAGTAATGTCTATACACAATGTGGTGCTCAAACTCATGAGTTCTGAGATCAAGAGTCGCATGCTCCTCCAATTGAACCAGCCAGGAGTCCCTGAATTTACTTTAAATTTGAATTTATTTTCAAATTGTTTTCCCCTAGGAGTATCTCTGAGAAAATATTTATCATTTTTTGGTTAGACATTATTTTCTAAGTACAGAAATACCAAATTCGTGATCTCACTTCATTTTTCTCAAAGGAGTAGTCTGTTTCTAGCTAAATTTTTTTCTAAAGCCTCTCAACCCAAGAACCTGTCATAGTGCTCCCAGTGAGTCACCATGGTAACTTTAAATGTTTCCCACCATGCTATAGATAAGCTCCATCCTGACTGCTATGACAAGACCACTGAGAGAGTGATTAATGGGTAAAGCCACTGCAAAAGGGTCTGTAAAAATGCTATCATAACTGAAAACTAGAGAACAATATAGAGTGTTACCATTCAGAAGATTAGTCAACACTAAATTTTAAAAATACATTAATTATTTTTTGAAACAGGAAAAAGCATACTAGCAAAAGATCAAGTCCTTATGATTCTCTTGGAGGTCAAGTCTTCTCAAACACTATGCCAACAAAAATATTTGACCTTAAATATCATAAAGAAATCTGAAACAGGAATAATAAAATTAGCTTAAAGGGCAAATAATATCTTATATAAAGATACAAAAACAAATTAATATTGCCCTGTCTTCATTGTATTCATGGAGATCAATGAATAAAAACACTGATATAGGCACATCTATCTTCACAGACTCATCACAGAAAGCTGCAAGTCAAACATGGAGGTCTGCCTTGAATCTCTATGAGTAATATTATACACTAATATTCACTGAATTGAATATTCACTGAATTGGGAAGAAGGCTACTAAACTGTTAGCTAGCAATTCTAATCCAATGTGCTCTCACAGAGAACAGAGAAAACAAAGTTACCTTCAAGGAAGAGAGAAGTTTTACTGAAAGCCCATTCCAGTTTCTGATTCACAGGAGGAAAGTGATACAAATAAGACTAGCTTGTTAGTTGCAATTTGAATCTCTGTCATTTCAGTACTCGTGAACATAATAGCAGAATTCAAACACTAGCTGCTAATTATCATGCTGATTTTCGTTAAATTTGGCAAAAGGGTGCCCAGCATGGAAATATTAAACTACTTTCACATCATTTGACTAAAAAGATTCTTCTATTTATAGCCATCATGTTTAATTTTTATTTTCTAATACTGACACTAACCAAAGTCTAGGTAATTAAACTCACCCAATGATTCTAGTACAAAATACTTTTTTGCAAATGTTCTTCCCTAACTGATAAAAAGATACTTTCATAAAAATACTTGAACTTAGATAATGTGTTACATAAAATAGAAAATTGTTTATAGTTTCACCAATATTATAAATAAAGCAATTTTTAAAGAACATTAATCATATAAACAAGATTGTATTATTTGATAACTCAAAAATAACAATCATCTATAGAAGTCAAATTTCTTCATCTGTATTATACAATGGATCCCAAAATCTTCCAAACTCCCAAAGTTCCCTAATTTTCTAATTTACAAAGAGCACGGTTTCACCTTTACTAAGTTTATCGATGTTGAGCTGGTTGAGAGGACTCAGAAAACTAAAACAATACAGCAAAACTTAAAAACTACTTGGACAAAGTCTCTATTAACGCTGTGAAATTTAATTCATATACAAGTTGACATCTGTTAAAACTATTATCCATCTTTCAAACTGTGAGACATCTCAATTTCTTATGAATAGCCCTTAAAGATTTCCTAAATTAGTGTGGAGATTAGTTAACCTGATATCCACACTGGGTCTGATAAAAGAAAAAACTGAAACATAATACAGACAACACAAGCTCAAAAGGAGAAAACTGTTTTCATAATCTAAATTATTTAGTTGACACTTTATAAAGTTATACTTGCAAACTCAGCCTCTACCAAGAAGGTAATGAATAGAAGACAGACATGTAAATAAAGACTTGGCCAATTTAAGTACATGATGATGCCATTTGGCCTGGGAAACATTTTAATTCCCATCAAGTGCATATGACAGCATTCTTTCCTGAACTTCTAGCCTGAGAGGTTGTGGTTTCATGGGTAAATCAATAATGTACTGGCCCAATCTGACTTTATACAATCTATAACTCAAGTTATCCCTCAATTTCTAGCTGCAGCACTGGCTCTGGGTCCAAGGCAATGATGGCAAATGTATTTTGAGATTCTGGGGCTATATTTTCTCTGGACAAGAGATCCTAGATGTTTATGGTTTGTGTGTGAAAGGTCTCCCAGGTCAATCAATGAATTTCAAAATTATTTCAATTAGTTTTGGCTAATTGTTGCCTACTTCAACATAGATTGGCCCTGTATTGTCAAAACCAATTCCTAGTTTTATGGAGACAGATATTCTTCCCCTACAATGCCAGCTCTTTTGACCTCTGCAAATGTCCTACATCTGGAACTATAGCCCAAAGGAGATCAAATGCTCTTCCTGGAAATCATAACTATATGACACTGAGATTCCTTGCAACCTTGGTAGCATTACTTTGAGAGAGGGTGGCATCTACTCAGTACCCTGTAGTATATGAGTCAGAAGCTTAGTTTGAACAAAGGCAAATAAAACTGTAATGCCAGGTGATAATAGTGGTGGTCGTTCTGGGGAATTATTTAGAACTGAGAGTTTTTCTCTTATTTAATACTGCATACAACTAACTGCGACAACATAACTTCAAAAGACCTAAGGCCACTGGAGGTAGCCAGTGAAAGGAGAGGCAGCAACTATGACCATATGTTATTGAAAACAATACATTAACTCAAAAAGGTTCTATACAAGTTGCTGTAAGTAACAGTAATAATAACAAAAACAACACAATAGTTTTTTTTGAAAGCTACATTACTTTTCATACAGTATAAATATTTTAGATTTCACAGTATTTATTATTACTATTATTATCAGTAGTATTATTGGTACATTATCATAACTAAATAAGATGACAGAATAGCAGATAAAAGTAAGAAAAATTCAGTTTCCAAATTTCTCATTTCAAAAAATTCAGATTGTATATACTGTGTTCCTCTTGTGGTATGCCTGTAATGTTGCTTTAGTAACAAAACTCAACTAGCAGAAACACATGCATTTTGCTGATCATGATTTGAACATTAAAGAATTATAATGTAGGAGGTTAAATAAGTTAAGCAGGATGACAAAGTTCAAAATCCAAGATTCCCAAGATTTGTCATTGTGTTATACTGAATATTTTCTTGTTTGCTTCTGTGGATTGATAAAATATGAGAGCCCCCAAGGCTCCTCCAGATCCTAATATGAAGTAACAAAAACTGTTATTATCTTGGAGCACCTGGGTGGCTCAGTCGGTTAGGCATCTGACTCTTGGTTTTGGTTTAGGTCATGATTTCACGGTTTGTGGATTCAAGCCCCACATTGGGCTCTGAGCTCAAAGTGCAAAGCCTGCGGAGGCTCCCTCTGTCTCTGCCCCTCCCCAGCTTGTTCACGCACGTGCTCGCTCTCCCTCTCTCTCTCAAAACTAAACTTTTTAAAAACTGTGATTGTCTTACATTATAACTATCTGAAAAGGTAATTCCTTAGAAGCAGTAATATAATGCTATTCTGTTAATATAAAAGATTTTTGCTACATTTTATATTGGCCTAAAAGACCAATAGACTAATAGAATAGTCTAATAGACTAATAGAATAACAAGAGCTCAGTTCAGAATGCTTTCACACTTCAAATGAAAACACCATAAGTAAAAGTAAAAACAAAAAAAGAAAAAAATATAAGTTAACACTCAATCTCGGAAATGTGCCCTACCACCTAGAATCACAGTATGTATATTATTATAAGTATATAAAATGTTGGAACAATCTATAAAAAGTAGTTTTACACTGCACAGAAAATTGTGCAGTACAATTAGATTTCAACCTACAAATTTTTTTCCACAATATCTTTTGTTTCAGTTGATTTATATTTCACACAACTCTTTAATGCAACTTCTTTCAGCTATAAAATTGCAGCTTTCTGTACATTTGTCTTTCTTTCCAACATGAAAGGAATATCCAAATATTATGAGTTGTAACAAATTAAAACTTCACCCTCACTATTAGACAAATAGTTCCTGCTTGAGAAATTGACTTAATTTAATAGAACTACCATCACATCTCTTGCTAAAACAAATAAATGAATGAATGAATGAATGGGCATGCTATTAACCTGTATTTTAAAAAAAACTGGGTCAAATCTATAAAATCATGATTAAGAGCTTTAGCTGCTTAGACGCACCTGGGTGGCTCAGTCAGTTAAGCATCCAACTTTGGCATCATCATCTCATGGTGCGTGAGTTTGAGCCCTGTATGGGGTTCTGCATTGACAGTGCAGAACCTACTTGCAATTCTCCCTCTCTCTCTGCCCCTCTCCCATTTTCTCTCTCTCTCTCTCAAAATTAATAAATAAATAAAAATTTTGTTTAAAAAAGCTTTAGCTACTTAATTTAATAATAATTTGATGAGCACTTTTTTTTTTTTTTTAAGTAAGCTCCACACCCAGTGCAGGGCTTGAACTCACAACACTGAGATCAAAACCCCACCTGAGATCAAGAACTGGATGCTTAACCAACTGAGTCATCCAGGTGCCCCTTGATGAGCACTTTTAAGCCCAGAATATCCTTTTACCAAATATATTACAGAAAAAGCACAGAATAGAAGCACAAAATAAAAGATGGACTCCACCGGAGGAACTTAGAAAAAGGTTACTCAACAGAAGTGAGTGGTAGGAGGAAGCAGAATCTTGCATCCAGGTACTGAATAAATTCACTGCGAATGTATTACCTCATGGGATAAAAATAACGGAGTCACAAAAGTAGAACTGGGGGTGTGCAGGTACCAAAACATCCCAGGAACTAGTCCTTGACCAAATGCAGACTACTTTCCTCAAAAATAACAATGGGGTACACTGTTAAAAGTCATCATCCAAATGGAGAAACATCAGCCTGACCTTGGTAGTTGCAACATGAGCCTCTTGACGGTAAACAGGCCACTCCAGCGCCTCCCTGAGGTGTAGGAAATATGTGATTGCAGTAGCAACATCCTGCAAACACATGTAGTAGCACTGATAACAACAGTTCATGTTTTGTTTTATTTTGTTTTGTTTTGTTTTGTTTTTTGAAAGAGAGAGTGAGTGCCCAGGCATGCAGGGGAGGGGCAGAGGGAGAGACAGAGATAATCTTAATCAGGCTCCACTCTAAGCACAGCCAGATATGGGGCTTGATCTCACCACTGCCTAACCAACTGAGCCACCAAGGCACCCCCAATTCCTGTATTTTAAAAAATGCCAGTGCATGCTAACTTTGGGATATTTTAAGAAGCACTAAGAGAGTTATAGCAGCAGTTTGGGGAAAGGATGATAGCCCCCAAATTTCCTCTCTTTCTAATACCGAGAAAAGAAATTTGAAAGCCTGTGACTAGTTTTTATCTCAACTCTACCCTAAACTAAGGGTCTACTATAAGGTTAACAGGCAAAACTAATTCTTATTTCTAAAGAACATGTTTAAAATTATTTAAAACTTAAGTATTAGTTTAAAAAGCTAATTTTGTGCCTTCCCATTCTCTACTCAATTTATTTTTTTTAATGTTTACTTATTTTTGAGGGTGGGGAGAAAAAGAGGGAGACAAAGGATCCGAAGCAGACTCTGTGCTGATAGCAGAGAGCACTATGCGGGGCTTAAACTCACCAACTGTGAGATCATAACCTGGGCCTAAGTTGGACACTTAACTGAACTGAGCCACCCAGGCACCCCTCTACTCAATTTCCTTTAAATTCTCTCACCCAACTCAACTATATTCAAAAAATCAGTAGAGGGTCACCTGAGTGGTTCAGTTGGTTGGGCAGCTGACTCTTGATTTAGGCTCAGGTTATGGTCTCATAGTTCATGGGATGGAGCCTGAATTGGGGCTTGGAATTCTCTCTTTGCCTTTCAGCCACTTGTGTGTACGTACATGCACTCTCTCTCAAAATAAATCAATAAACTTAAGAAAAAAAAGTAGAGGGTCAATAATAGGTATTTTCTCCTGTAAAACTAGGCTATATTGAAGGAACATAAATTTTTAATTTAAAGAGTAGTTTTTAGAGTAACCTGATTTTTAAAAAGATAGAATAAAAAACAAATATAAAATAACTGTTAGACACAAGTTAAATTTTTTAATAGTTTGTCTCTGTATAGTATACTTTGATACTATACACATTTAAGAAAAACTGACTGAATCAACAACAAAAATATAAAAGGGGATAATACAAGGTTAATGTAAATAAAAACATTAACCTAAAATACACATAAAACCTGGAGCTCAGTTTACTGACTTAGATAGCATACTCTTTTTTTCCTTTCAGAAAAGGATGAAATCCCCATGGAAGTATCTGAAAGATTTTGAGAAAAAAATGTCTCCCTTAGGTAATCAGATAGAGTAAAACAAGGTGATAAAACAGACATGATTTCAGGGATAGTTTTAGAATAAGTAAAGAAACCTCATTTATGGACTTTTTTTTTTTACTTTCACAATTGTTTTGTGAGGTATAACTGACATACAATAACTGCACATATTTAAAAAATACAACTCGAAAATTTTGACATATGTATACACACTCATGAAACCATCATAGTAATCAAGATAACAAATATAACTATCACCCCCAAAAGTTGTGCTGTGCCCTTTGTAATCCTTGCCTCCTATCCTTCCTTACTGTCTTCATCTGTGGGCAACCGCTGATCTGCTTTTTGTCATTATAGATTAATTTGCATTTTCTAGAATTTTATATCAATGGAAGCAAACAGTATACATAGTAAAATACATGCTATTTTTTTTTGTCTGGATTCTTTCACTCAGCATAAATATTGTATTCATCCAGGTTATTTTGTGTATCAATTCATTGTTTTGTATTGTTGAGGAAAATTGGTATTTATGTTTCCATTATATAAATATACC